>NW_017200911.1:0-6854 GCF_001704415.2 Capra hircus | reverse complement strand
TGGGGAGGTGGCTCTGCCTTTCCAGGTCCCAATCTCAGGGATAACTGCCCCCTAAGAAAGGAACTGCTGCTGCTGCTGCTTAAGTTGCTTCAGTCGTGTTTGACTCTGTGCGACGCCATAGACGGTAGCCCACTAGGCTCCCCGTCCTGGGATTCTCCAGGCAAGAACAGTAAGTGGGTTGCCATTGCCTTCTCCAATGCATGAAAGTGAAAATGAAAGTGCAGTCGCTCAGTCGTGTCCGACCCTCAGCGACCCCACGGACTGCAGGCCCTACCAGGCTTCTCCGTCCATTAGGATTTTTCTGAAAGGAACTGCAAGAAGCGCTTTTCCAGGAGGCTGGGAAAGGGGAGTTCGCAGGATGTGGGGAAAGAGAGCCTCCTTCGGGGAAGAATAGGCGGCCACTTGTTTTGTGTTGCAAACCTCTATTTGGAAGGAACAGGTTAGCTTATACAAAGGGAGACCTCCAGATCTGCTCAGAGGACCGAAGTTGCAGAGGCAGGTCGGTGTATTTTCCCTTCACTTTGCGATCCTTGCAAAGACATTCCTTGCTGATAGATGATTCAGCAAGGGCCTTTGAGACTGTTGTTTTCTTTCCTAGGTTCAAAGATTCCTTCAGTTCCTAATATTAGATATCCTAGAAATTATGTGACATCCGTGAAAATCTGATATGTCCTGGTCAAATGCTGTCAGTTATAATTCCAGTTATCATATTAAAGCATTTCAAGTCGCAGCAGTGACCAGATTACATTGTCAATTTCTATTTAATCAGGTTTTAACCATGTCCTCTATGGTTTCACACTGATGCCTTTGCAGAAATACTGCTACTTCAAGATATATGGAATATACTTTTTTAAGCTTACCGATAATTTGTTTGTTTGTTTGTTTGTCTTCTGGTAAGCTGGTACCAGATGGAATTTAGTCTCCTCTCTAGGTTAAGAGAAACAAAGTTTTCTTAGAATGCAATTTTTGATAACAGACTATGAGTTTCTTTACCTTTCATTGATTTATAATTGTTTTTCATCATCTGTTTTTTTTTACTTCGGTAAAGTAAATAAGCCTTATTTAAGATTTTGGTACATGTAGGATGGACTAAGCTTTCCCCACTCTTGCAAGTTCCCTTAACCCTTCAGATTCTTCTCGTGTGGACCAAGATCTCACTTTCCTCCAGAGGGACAATCCAAGCTTTTTATTAGTTGATCTGCCCCTGACATCAGAGTCCATTTGAGCATGAGTTGGCCTATAATTTAGGCATGAAACTATGACTACATAAAGAAAAGGTGACTTTATGATTCAGGGATGGCCATGATATGCCTTGCACTTCAGAGAAAATGGGTTAAAATGATTTTTTTTTTTCTTCAAAACTGCAGCAGTTCTTTCAGCATATGCAATTGAAAACATCTAGTCATTAGGTCAGTTTTCATTCCAATCCCAAAGAAAGGCAATGACAAAGAATATTCAAGCTGCTGCACAATTGCACTCATCTCACACACTAGTAAAGTAATGCTCAAAATTCTCCAAGTTCACATGAACTGTGAACTTCCAAATGTTCAAGAGGGATTTAAAAAAATGCAGAGAAACCAGAGATCAAACTGCAAACATCCACTGGATCATTGAAAAAGCAAGAGAGTTCCAGAAAAAAAAGACATCTATTTCTGCTTTATTGACTATGCAAAGCCTTTGACTGTGTGGATCACAATAAACTGGGAAAAATTCTGAAAGAGATGGGAATACCAGACCACCTGACCTGTCTCTTGAGAACCCTGTATGCAGGTCAGGAAGAAACAGTTCGAACTGGACATGGAACAACAGACTGGTCTAAATAGGAAAGGAATATGTCAAGGCTGTATATTGTCACCTGCTTATTTAACTTATATGCAGAGTACATCATGAGAAACACTGGCTGGAGGAAGCACACGCTGGAATCCAGATTGCTGGGAGAAATATCAAGAATCTCAGATATGCAGATGACACCACCCTTATGGCAGAAAGTGAAGAAGAACTAAAGAGTCTCCTGATGAAAGTGAAAGAGGAGAGTGAAAAAGTTAGCTTAAAGCTCAGCATTCAGAAACTAAAATCATTGCATCCAGTCTCATCACTTCATGGCAAATAGATGGGAAAACATTGGAAACAGCAGCAGACTATTTTGGGGGCTTGGAAATCACTGCAGGTGATGGCTGCCTCCATGAACTTAAAACATATTTATGACTTGGAAGAAAAGTGATGACCAAACTAGACAGCATATTAAAAAGCCGAGACGTTGCTTTGCCAACAAAGATCCATCCAGTCAAGGCTATGGTTTTTTCCATATGTCATGGATGGATATGAAAGATGTACTATAAAGAAAGTGACAGCTGAAAATTGGATGCTTTTTGAACTGTGGTGTTGGAGAAGATGCTTGTAGGTCGCTTAGACTACAAGGAGACGCAACCACTCCATCCTAAAGGAAATCAGGTCTGAATATACATTGGAAGGACTAATACTGAACCTGAAACTCCAAATACTTTGGCCACTTGATGTGAAGAGCTGACTCACTTGGAAGTTGCTTTGATTTGCCTGTGAGTGTGGGAGCCCTCCCTGGGCAAAGGGCCTCAGGGGTCATTGCCACTGAATCACGACCTCCAAGCAAGCGCATTCCATGTGTGACATTCAGGAAGCAGGAGACTGGGAAAACTATCTTCCTTAGAGGAAGGAAGTCATCCACAGAGAGTGTGTTTTCAGGCCTCTCTTTGCAGCAAGTGTTTTGCTTCTCAGACATCAGAGCTGCAGGCTTGCTCTGAGGCCTCAATTGCAGAGTCAGGGCTGTGTGTCTCACTGCACTTTCCAAGCATTGCAGACACATTCCTAGGTTGGAGCAGTGCTTCCATGAGAAAGAAGCCTCGGGAGTGTGTCTGAGCGGGCTGAGTGCCATGCTAGGGTCACCTAGTCGAGGCACCTTGCACATCCAATGGGCCCCAGGCGAGTAGCTATGGACCGGCCCTTCGTTGAGATATCCCAAAGCAGGGAACAAAGCTAGCTCTGTCAGAAGGAGGAAAACAGCAATGGGATGGATTTTCAAGCAGTTGCTAAGTCACACCACGTTAGGGCTCCCCGGGAAAAGAAATGCAAATTTTGGCCTCTAGGCCCAGTATCCAGATGTGTGCACAGGATATTTTCCCACAGGATCCAAGAATGTTCCAGACAGACCTAAGCTCACTAGCTCTCTCCTGCAGAGGAAATGAAATATTGTTGCTGAACCACGAAAAGATGCTGGGATTCTTGGCTTATGGAGGAGAGAATTCAATCCAGGGCCCAAGACGAGGCTTGATTGCTCAGAGCTTTTGTGGCAATAGAGTTTTATTAAAGGATAAAGGAGATAGAGAAAGCTTCTGACAGAGACATCACAAGGGGCAGAAAGCGTACCCCTTGCGAGTGTTGGTAATGGAGTTATATACTCTCCAATAAGTTATGACAACGAACAAAAGAATGTCTGGAGGTTGTAAAGACTCACTAGACCTACTCCCATAATTGACATTTTAAGATAACAGGATTAGCCAGAAGTTTTTCCAGAGACCGTCCTCAGAAGGATGCATGATTGTTATATAATCCTAAGGATGTAGAGGGGAAAACAGTTTGTCCTTTCTTCCTCCTTGAGAATTCTAGACCCTCTCTCCTTGGGGACCCTTGAACTTCTTAGAAACCTGCCTTGGCAATGACTCTCTCAGAAACATGATTGAACAGCCGTTTGGAGCTTCCTTTGACTTTCCCTGGAGGGAGGGAGCCCTCCCTGAGCACAGGGCCTCAGGGCCATGGCCAATGAAAAAGAATCTCCCAGCAAGTGCTTTTCAGCCCTGTGTGGCTCTCAGCCCACAGGAGTCTGAGAAAACTCTCTTCCTTGGAGGAAGGAAAGGCAGCCCAAGAGTGTGTTTTCAGGCCTGTATCTTGCAGCAAGTGTTTGGCTTGTTAGACAGAAGACCTGCAGGCCTGTTCCAACAGACTCAATGCCAGAATCAGGTCTTGTGTCTCCCTGCAGTTTCCTGGCCTTGCAAACACATTCCTAGGTGAGAGCAGTCCTGCCCATGGGAAGCAGGCTGCGGGAGTGTGTCTGAGGGGGCCAGGTGTCATGCTGGGGTCACCTGGTCGAGGGCACCTTGCACCTCCAATGGACCCAGGCAAGGAGTTGCAGGCCACCACCTTGCTTCTGAAATCCCAAAATGGGGAGCAAAGCTCGCTCTGTCAGAGGGAAGAAAACAGCAACAGGATGGATTTTCAAGCAGTTGCTAGGCTGTACTGCGTTAGGGCTCCAAGGAAGGAAAATGCGAATTTTAGCCCCTACGACTGGTATCCAGGTGGGCTCCCAGGATGATTTCCCCGCAGGATCCAAGAACGTTCCAGACAGACCTGGGCTCACTAGCTCCCTCCTGCAGAGGAAACATGAGAGAACAGCTGTTTGGAGGTTGCTTTGACTTCCCGGAGGGTAGGATCCCTCCCTGGTGCAGGGCCTCAGGGGCCATTTGCCGCTGAGAAATGCCCTCTAAGCCAGACCTTTGCAGCCTTGTATGACTCAGCGGAGGAGACTGGAAAAAGCTCTCTTCCTTGGAGGAAGGAAAGGCAGCCCCAGAGAGTGTGTTTTCACACCTGTATCTTGCAGCAAGTGTTTGGCGTCTCAGACGTCAGACCTCCAGGCCTGCTCCAACGGCCTCAGTTCAGAGTCAGGGCCGTGTGTCTCCCTGCATTTTCTGAGCCTTGGGAACACATTCCTAGGTCAGAACAGTCCTGCCCATGGGGAAGGAGGCTGCGGGAGTGTGTCTGAGGGGGTCGAGTGCCATGCTGGGGTCCAATAGACGGCCGGTACCTCAATAGACCCCAGGACAACAGCGGTGGGGCTCCCCCTGGCTTCCGAAATGCCAAAGCGAGAAGCAAAGCTAGCTCTATCAGAAGGAAGAAAAGAGCAATCGATGATGTTCAGGCTGTTGCTGGGCCCGCACCACTTCAGGGTCCCCCCGAGAGGAACAGGCGCCTGTGGCCCCTAGGTCCGATATGCAGGTTAACACACAGGGTGTGTCCCCATAGGAGCCAAGAATTTTCCCTGACAGACCTAGGCTCACTAAGAGCTCTCCTACAGGGCAAAAGGGGTAGAACAGACTGTGGATGTGACTCTGCCTTTCCCAGCGAGCATGGGGCCCTCCCTATGGCCCGGGGCTCCAGGGAAAATTGTCCCTGAAAATGACCTCCAAGAAGCGCTTTTTCCAGCAGGCTGGGATGCAGAGTTCACAGGATGCGGGGAAAGTGATCGTCTACAGGGAAGAAGAGGCAGCCACCCCAGTGTGTGTTTGGCAAGCCTGTATTTGGAAGAAACTGGTTAGCTTCTTCAAGGGGAGACGCTCCAGGTCTGCTCAGAGGACCGAAATTCCAGAGGCAGCACCATGCATCTCCCCTGTCCTTTCTGAGCCTTGGAAAAGACATTCCTAGCTTATAGCGGTATTGCTCATGAAGAAGCAGGATGCAGGAATGTGTCAGACATGACTGGGTGCCTTCCTGGGTTCAGCTCCGTGAGGGGCCTTTCCACTCAAAGTAGGTCCCATGCCTCCTTGGGGAGGAAGTGGGGCCCGCTTGCCTCCAAATTGCCAAAGGCTGGAACAAAGCTAGTTCTATCAGAGGTAAGAAAGAGGCAATTGGATGGATGTGGAAGCTGTTGCTGGGCCGCACTGCTTCAGGCCCCCCACCCTCTGCCCCCGAGAGAAACAGGCGCCCCTGTGGCCCCTAGGTCCTGGATGCAGTTTCACACATAGAATGTGTCCCCATAGGAGCCAAGAATTTTCCTGACAGACCTAGGCTCACTAGAGCTCTCCTACAGAGCAAAGGGGATGGGACAGATGTGTGGCTGTGGCTCTGCCTTTCCCTGGGAGTGTGGAGCCGCTCCCTATGGCCCGGGCTCCAGGGGAAATTGCCCTGAATAATGACCTCCAAGAAGCGCTTTTCCAACTGGCTGAGACGTGGAGTTCTCAGGATACAGGGAAAGCGAGTGTCCTTCGGAAGCAAAAGGCAGTCACCTGTTATCATAACTTACTAGAATAGTAGGTACCTTCTCCGGTTGGGCAGAGGCCTTCCCTACCTGATCTGAAAAAGAAAACGAAGTAGCTCGCTGATTTGAGAAATAATTCCCAGACTTGGGTTTCCAACCAGTATAGAATCCGACAATGGCCCTGTCTTTGCAGCCGCGTTAATTAACAGGTATGTGAAGCTCTAAATATCAGTGGAAATTACATACAGCATATAGGCCCCAGTGTTCTGGAATGGTGGAAAGAAACAACCAAACTCTTGAAGAGACACTTTCAAAATGGATCATAGAGACTGACTGTACATGGATGGGCTTGCTTCCGGCAGACTTACTCATATTACGGGTAACTGCACGTTCCCATAGTTGTTGTCCTTATGAAATTTTCTATGGGGAGACCCCCCTCCCACAGTGAGGCAGGTGTTAGGCAGATTTGCCACAAGTAAGGGGGTGGGATTTCACAGCAGATGGAAACAATTAGGTAAGGTAATAATCAGGTAACTAAGTTTGTATAAAAAAGAATATCATTCCCCCTTGAGGAACAGATTCATGAATTTGTGGCTCAGTGATCAGTGTGGCTCAATGACTGGAAACACAATTCCTTGGCCTGACATCGGAAAGGTCCTTATACTGTTGTTTTAGGCCACAATTCTGAAAGAGATGGAAATACCAGACCACCTAACCTGCCTCTTGAGAAATCTGGATGAAGGTCAGGAAGCAACAGTTTAGAGTAGGAATGGAACAACAGACTGGTTCCAAAAGGAAAAGGAGTATGCAAAGGCTGTATATTGTCACCCTGTTTATTTAACTTCTATGCAGA
>NW_017200910.1:0-6854 GCF_001704415.2 Capra hircus | reverse complement strand
CGGGGCTCCTCTGGATGTGGGCGGGTCTCTGATGCTTCCTCTCGTGTGGAGACGGGTATGTCAGGGAACTTCTTTGAGTTGCAGCAAGGTGTGAAGGACCCTTTGGAAGTTCCAGAGTTTAGGTGTGATTAGACTCGAGACGCCTCAGCGGAAATGGGCCTCATCTCGCCTGCAGGGGAGAACCTCCTGGATTTTCTCGAGTTTCAGCAGGTGCTCTCCAGTTACGACCGGGACTTATGTAACCCGCTCTGGTCCGCTCAGGAAATGCCAGTCGACTTGCGAGTTGCTATGGGGCCTCTCGGGATTCCTCTCGGTCGATGACGGGGCCTAAGACCTTGTTTGGAGTCGGTGCCCGAACCTGAGGTTTCCTCTCCAGTGCTGACATGGATCTTGGGGTACTACTGGAGTCTCCACAGGGGAGTCATCTTCGTCTCCAATGGGGGCATGCACGTGCGCTTTTCTCCCGAGCATTAGGAGCAGAGTCAATTTCCCTTTGGGTTGATCAAGGGGTTTCTTGTTTTCCCTCGAGGCTTTCCCACGAGGTTTTTTCCCACGAGGCTTTCCCACAGGGCTGTCCCCGTGCCACCATCGTGTGAGTCGGTCCTCCGCGTGAACGTCGAGGCAGTGCAGGGTAAACAAGTTCCTCTGGAAAGGACTGAGACATCTGGGGTACTCTTGGAATGGTGGAACGACCCTGGAGTTCCTCTCACCTTTCTTGTGGAGCGTGCCTCCTCTTGAGATGCGACAGGTACGACAGGAATTCTTTCCCGGCCAATCAGGGAAAGCATCCTTCACATTGAGCTAGGAGGGGGAATTGGGGCTCCTCTGGATGTGGGTGGTACCCTGGTGATTCCTATGTAGTGGCGACGGGTCTCTCCTGGAACTTCTTGAGTTGCAACAAGGGTGTGAAGGACCCTTTGGAAGTTCCAGAGGTTAGGTGTGATTAGCCTCGAGACGTCTCAGTGGAAATGGGTCTCATCTCGCCTGAAGGGGAGAATCTCCTTCATTTTCTAGAGTTGTGGCAGGTGCTCTCGACTTACGACGGGGACCTCAGGGACCCGTTCTGTTGGCCTTAGGAAGACCAGTCCCCATGCGAGTTGCTAGAGGGCCTCTCGGGATTCCTCACCGGTAGATGCGGGGGCCCAAGACCTTCGGTGGAGTGGGGGGCCAGAACCTGAGTATTCCTCTCCAGTGCTGACATGTTTTTGGGATACTTCTGAAGTCTCCCAAGGGGAATCAGTCCTCGTCTCGAGTGGGGGCATGCCCATGCTCCTTCCTCCCGAGCTGTAGCAGCAGTGTCATGCTTCCCGTCGCGTGGATCAATGGATCTGTGGCTTTTCCTCTAGGCTTTTCCTAGAGGATTTCCCACGAGGCTTTCCCACAGGGCTGTCCCCCGTGCCACCGTGGTGTGAGGCGATCCTCGGCATGAAAGTTTAAGCACTCTGTAAAAACAAGATCCTCTGGAATGGACTGAGACATCTGGGGACGCTTGGAATGGTGGCACGACCATGGAGTTCCTCTCTCCCTTCCTGTGGAGAGCGCCTCCACCTGAGATGCGACGGGAATGCCGGAAGTTCTTTCCCGACCAAGCAGGGAAAGGATCCCTCATCTCTAGCTAGGAGGATGAAACGGGGCTACTCTGGATGTGGGCAGGACCCTCGTGTTTCCTCTCGAGTGGAGATGGGAATGTCGGGGAACTTCTTGACTTGCAGCAAGGGTGTGAAGGACCCTTTGGAAGTTCCAGAGATTAGATGTAATTAGCCTCGAGACACCTCATTGAAAATGGGCCTCATCTCGCCTGGAGGGGAGAACCTCCTGGATTTTCTCGAGTTGCTCAGGTGCTCCGACTTACGACGGGGACCTCAGGGACCCGCTCTGGTGGCTTCATCAAAGGCCAGTCCCCATGCCAGATGCTGGGGGGCTTCTCTTGATAACTCTCCTGTTGATGCCCGGCCGAACAACTTGTGTGGATTCGGGGCCGGAACCTGAGGTTTCCTCTGCAGTGCTGACATGGATATTGGGGTTCTTCTGGAGTCTCCCAAGGGGAATCAGTCCTCGTCTCGAGTGGGGGCATGCCCATGCTCCTTCCTCCCGAGCTGTAGCAGCAGTGTCATGCTTCCTTTCGCGTGGATCAAGGGATCTGTGGCTTTCCCTCGAGGCTTTCCCACCAGGCTTTCCCACAGGGCTGTCCCACGTGCCACCGTGGTGTGAGTCGATCCTCGGCTTGAAGGTCAAGGCAGTGCAGGGAAAACAGGTTTCCCTGGAATGGACTGAGACATCTGGGGGACTCTGGGAATGGTGGCACTACCCTGGAGTTCCTCTCGCCTTTCCTGTGGAGAGCGCCTCCTCTTGAGATGAGACGGGAACGCCGGGATTTCTTTCCCGACCACGCAGGGAAAGGATCCCTCCTCTCGAGCTAGGAGGCTGAAACGGGGCTCCTCTGTATGTGGGCGGGACTCTCGTTCTTCCTCTCCAGTGGAGAGAGTTTATGTCGGGGATCTTCTTGAGTTGCAGCAAGGGTGTGAAGGACCCTTTGGAAGTTCCAGAGGTTAGGTGTGATTAGCGTCGAGACGCCTCAGTGGAAATGGGCCTCATCTCGCCTGGAGGGGAGAACCTAATGGATTTTCTCTAGTTGCGGCAGGTGCTCTCGACTTACGACGGGGACCTCAGGGACCCGCTCTGGTGGCCTCAGGAAAGGCCAGTCGCCATGCGAGTTGCTCGGGGCCTCTCAGGATTCCTCTCCCTTCGATGCCGGGCCCTAAGACCTTGTGTGGAGTCGGTGCCGGAACCTGAGGATTCCTCTCCAGTGTGGACATGGATCTTGGGGTACTTCTGGAGTCTCCCCAGGGGAGTAGGTCGTCGTCTTGTGTGGGGGGCATGAACGTGCGCTTTCCTCCCGAGCTGTAGCAGCAGTGTCACGCTTCCCTTTGCATGGATCAAGGGATCTGTGGCTTTCCCTCGTGGCTTTCCCAGGAGGCTTTCCCACAGGGCTGTCCCACGTGCCATCGTGGTGTGAGTCGATCCTCGGCTAGAAATTCGAGGCAGTGCAGGTAAATCAGGTTTCCCTGGAATGGACTGAGACATCTGGGGGACTCTGGAATGGTGGCACGACCCTGGAGTTCCTCTCGCCTTTCCTGTGGAGAGCGCCTCCTCTTGAGATGCGCCAGCAACGCCAGGAATTCTTTCCTGACTACGCAGGGAAAGGATCCCTCCTCTCGAGCTAGGAGGCGGAAACGGGGCTCCTCTGGATGTGGGCGGGTCTCTGATGCTTCCTCTCGTGTGGAGACGGGTATGTCAGGGAACTTCTTGAGTTGCAGCAAGGGTGTGAAGGACCCTTTGGAAGTTCCAGAGTTTAGGTGTGATTAGACTCGAGACGCCTCAGCGGAAATGGGCCTCATCTCGCCTGCAGGGGAGAACCTCCTGGATTTTCTCGAGTTTCAGCAGGTGCTCTCCAGTTACGACCGGGACTTATGTAACCCGCTCTGGTCCGCTCAGGAAATGCCAGTCGACTTGCGAGTTGCTATGGGGCCTCTCGGGATTCCTCTCCGGTCGATGACGGGCCTAAGACCTTGTTTGGAGTCGGTGCCCGAACCTGAGGTTTCCTCTCCAGTGCTGACATGGATCTTGGGGTACTACTGGAGTCTCCACAGGGGAGTCATCTTCGTCTCCAATGGGGGCATGCACGTGCGCTTTTCTCCCGAGCATTAGGAGCAGAGTCAATTTCCCTTTGGGTTGATCAAGGGGTTTTTGTTTTCCCTCGAGGCTTTCCACGAGGTTTTCCCACGAGGCTTTCCCACAGGGCTGTCCCACGTGCCACCATCGGTGTGAGTCGGTCCTCCGTGAAACGTCGAGGCAGTGCAGGGTAAACAAGTTCCTCTGGAAAGGACTGAGACATCTGGGGTACTCTTGGAATGGTGGAACGACCCTGGAGTTCCTCTCACCTTTCTTGTGGAGCGTGCCTCCTCTTGAGATGCGACAGGTACGACAGGAATTCTTTCCCGGCCAATCAGGGAAAGCATCCTTCACATTGAGCTAGGAGGGGAATTGGGGCTCCTCTGGATGTGGGTGGTACCCTGGTGATTCCTATGTAGTGGCGACGGGTCTCTCCTGGAACTTCTTGAGTTGCAACAAGGGTGTGAAGGACCCTTTGGAAGTTCCAGAGGTTAGGTGTGATTAGCCTCGAGACGTCTCAGTGGAAATGGGTCTCATCTCGCCTGAAGGGGAGAATCTCCTTCATTTTCTAGAGTTGTGGCAGGTGCTCTCGACTTACGACGGGGACCTCAGGGACCCGTTCTGTTGGCCTTAGGAAGACCAGTCCCCATGCGAGTTGCTAGAGGGCCTCTCGGGATTCCTCACCGGTAGATGCCGGGCCCCAAGACCTTCGGTGGAGTGGGGGCCAGAACCTGAGTATTCCTCTCCAGTGCTGACATGTTTTTGGGATACTTCTGAAGTCTCCCAAGGGGAATCAGTCCTCGTCTCGAGTGGGGGCATGCCCATGCTCCTTCCTCCCGAGCTGTAGCAGCAGTGTCATGCTTCCCGTCGCGTGGATCAATGGATCTGTGGCTTTTCCTCTAGGCTTTTCCTAGAGGATTTCCCACGAGGCTTTCCCACAGGGCTGTCCCCCGTGCCACCGTGGTGTGAGGCGATCCTCGGCATGAAAGTTTAAGCACTCTGTAAAAACAAGATCCTCTGGAATGGACTGAGACATCTGGGGACGCTTGGAATGGTGGCACGACCATGGAGTTCCTCTCTCCTTCCTGTGGAGAGCGCCTCCACCTGAGATGCGACGGGAATGCCGGAAGTTCTTTCCCGACCAAGCAGGGAAAGGATCCCTCATCTCTAGCTAGGAGGATGAAACGGGGCTACTCTGGATGTGGGCAGGACCCTCGTGTTTCCTCTCGAGTGGAGATGGGAATGTCGGGGAACTTCTTGACTTGCAGCAAGGGTGTGAAGGACCCTTTGGAAGTTCCAGAGATTAGATGTAATTAGCCTCGAGACACCTCATTGAAAATGGGCCTCATCTCGCCTGGAGGGGAGAACCTCCTGGATTTTCTCGAGTTGCTCAGGTGCTCCCGACTTACGACGGGGACCTCAGGGACCCGCTCTGGTGGCTTCATCAAAGGCCAGTCCCCATGCCAGATGCTGGGGGGCTTCTCTTGATAACTCTCCTGTTGATGCCCGGGCCGAACAACTTGTGTGGATTCGGGGCCGGAACCTGAGGTTTCCTCTGCAGTGCTGACATGGATATTGGGGTTCTTCTGGAGTCTCCCAAGGGGAATCAGTCCTCGTCTCGAGTGGGGGCATGCCCATGCTCCTTCCTCCCGAGCTGTAGCAGCAGTGTCATGCTTCCTTTCGCGTGGATCAAGGGATCTGTGGCTTTCCCTCGAGGCTTTCCCACCAGGCTTTCCCACAGGGCTGTCCCACGTGCCACCGTGGTGTGAGTCGATCCTCGGCTTGAAGGTCGAGGCAGTGCAGGGAAAACAGGTTTCCCTGGAATGGACTGAGACATCTGGGGGACTCTGGGAATGGTGGCACTACCCTGGAGTTCCTCTCGCCTTTCCTGTGGAGAGCGCCTCCTCTTGAGATGAGACGGGAACGCCGGGATTTCTTTCCCGACCACGCAGGGAAAGGATCCCTCCTCTCGAGCTAGGAGGCTGAAACGGGGCTCCTCTGTATGTGGGCGGGACTCTCGTTCTTCCTCTCCAGTGGAGAGAGTTATGTCGGGGATCTTCTTGAGTTGCAGCAAGGGTGTGAAGGACCCTTTGGAAGTTCCAGAGGTTAGGTGTGATTAGCGTCGAGACGCCTCAGTGGAAATGGGCCTCATCTCGCCTGGAGGGGAGAACCTAATGGATTTTCTCTAGTTGCGGCAGGTGCTCTCGACTTACGACGGGGACCTCAGGGACCCGCTCTGGTGCCTCAGGAAAGGCCAGTCGCCATGCGAGTTGCTCGGGGGCCTCTCTCAGGATTCCTCTCCCTTCGATGCCGGGGCCTAAGACCTTGTGTGGAGTCGGTGCCGGAACCTGAGGATTCCTCTCCAGTGTGGACATGGATCTTGGGGTACTTCTGGAGTCTCCCCAGGGGAGTAGGTCGTCGTCTTGTGTGGGGGCATGAACGTGCGCTTTCCTCCCGAGCTGTAGCAGCAGTGTCACGCTTCCCTTTGCATGGATCAAGGGATCTGTGGCTTTCCCTCGTGGCTTTCCCAGGAGGCTTTCCCACAGGGCTGTCCCACGTGCCATCGTGGTGTGAGTCGATCCTCGGCTAGAAATTCGAGGCAGTGCAGGTAAATCAGGTTTCCCTGGAATGGACTGAGACATCTGGGGGACTCTGGGAATGGTGGCACGACCCTGGAGTTCCTCTCGCCTTTCCTGTGGAGAGCGCCTCCTCTTGAGATGCGCCAGCAACGCCAGGAATTCTTTCCTGACTACGCAGGGAAAGGATCCCTCCTCTCGAGCTAGGAGGCGGAAACGGGCTCCTCTGGATGTGGCGGGTCTCTGATGCTTCCTCTCGTGTGGAGACGGGTATGTCAGGGAACTTCTTGAGTTGCAGCAAGGGTGTGAAGGACCCTTTGGAAGTTCCAGAGTTTAGGTGTGATTAGACTCGAGACGCCTCAGCGGAAATGGGCCTCATCTCGCCTGCAGGGAGAACCTCCTGGATTTTCTCGAGTTTCAGCAGGTGCTCTCCAGTTACGACCGGGACTTATGTAACCCGCTCTGGTCCGCTCAGGAAATGCCAGTCGACTTGCGAGTTGCTATGGGGCCTCTCGGGATTCCTCTCCGGTCGATGACGGGGCCTAAGACCTTGTTTGGAGTCGGTGCCCGAACCTGAGGTTTCCTCTCCAGTGCTGACATGGATCT
>NW_017200909.1:0-6856 GCF_001704415.2 Capra hircus | reverse complement strand
GGCAGTGCAGGGAAAACAGGTTTCCCTGGAATGGACTGAGACATCTGGGGGACTCTGGGAATGGTGGCACGACCCTGGAGTTCCTCTCGCCTTTCCTGTGGAGAGCGCCTCCTCTGATATGCCTCGGGAACGCCGGGAATTCTTTCCCGACCACGCAGGGAAATATCCCCGCTCTCGAGCTATGATCTCGGATGATCTGGATGCGGGATTCTCGTGCTTCCTCTCCAGTGGAGACGGGTATGTTGGGGGGAACTTCTTGAGTTGCAGCAAGGGTGTGAAGGACCCTTTGGAAAGTCAAGAGGTTAGGTGTGATTAGCCTCGAGATGCCTCAGCGGAAATTGGCCTAATCTCGCCTGGAAGGGAGAACCTCCTGGATTTTCTCGAGGTGCGGCAGGTGCTCTCGACTTACAATTGGGACCTCAGGGACCCGCTCTGTGGCCTCAGGAAAGGCCAGTCCCAAGCGAGTTGCTCGGGGCCTTTCGGGATTCCTCTCCCGTCAATGACGGGGCCTAAGATCTTTGTGGAGACCGTGCCGGAACCTGAGGATTCCTCTCCAGTGCTGACATGGTCCTGGGGTACTTCTGGAGTCTCCCAGGGGAGTCAGTCCTCGTCTCGAGTGGGGGCATGCACGTGCGCTTTACTCCCGAGCTGTAGCAGCAGTGTCACACTTCCCTTTGCGTGGATCAAGGGATCTGTGGCTTTTCCTCGAGGCTTTCCCACGAGGCTTTCCCACGAGGCTTTCACAGGGGCTGTCCCACGTGCCACCGTGGTGTGAGTGGATCCTCGGCTTGAAAGTCGAGGCAGTGCAGGGAAAACAGGTTTCCCTGGAATGGACTGAGAAATCTCTGGCACTCAGGGAATGGTTTCACGACCCTGGAGATCCCCTCGTGTTTCCTGTGGAGACCGGCTCCTCTTGAGATGTGACCGGAACGCCGGGAATTCTTTCCCGACAACGCAGGGAAAGGATTCCACCTCTCGATTTATCAGGCGGAAACGGGGCTTCTCTGGATGTGGGCAGGACTCTCGTGCTTCCTCTCGAGTGGAGAGGGGTACGTCGGGGAACTTCTTGAGTTGCAGCAAGGGTGTGAAGGACCCTTTGGAAGTTCCAGAGGCCAGGTTGATTAGCCTCGAGACGCCTCCGCGGAAATGGGCTTCATCTCGCCTGGAGGGGAGAACCTCCTGGATTTTCTCGAGTTGCCACAGGTGCTCTCGACTTAAGACGAGGACCTCAGGGACCTGCTCTGGTGGCCTCAGGAAAGGCCAGTCCCCATGCGAGTTGCTAGCGGGCCCTTCGGGATTCCTCTCCCGTCGATGCCGGGCCTAAGACGTTGTGTGGAGACGGTGCCGGAACCTGAGGATTCCTCTCCAGTGCTGACATGGATCTTGGGGTACTTCTGGAGTCTCCACCGGGGATTCAGTCCTCGTCTCGACTTAGGTCATGCACGTGCACTTTCCTCCCGAGCTGTAGCAGCAGTGTCATGCTTCCCTTCGCGTGGATGAAGAAATCTGAGGCTTTCCTCGAGGCTTTCCCTCGAGGCTTTCCCCTCGAGTCTTTCCCACAAGGCTGTCCCACGTGCCACCGTGGTGAGAGTCGATCCTCGGCTTGAAAGTCGAGGCAGTGCAGGGAAAAAAGGTTTCCCTGAATTGGACTGAGACATCTGAGGGACTCTGGGAATGGTGGCACGACCCTGGAGTTCCTCTCGCCTTTCCTGGTGGAGAGCGCCTCTTCTTGAGATGCGACGGAAACGTCGGGAATTCTTTCCCGAACACGAAGGGAAAGGATCCCTCCTCTCGAGCTAGGAGGCGGAAACGGGGCTCCTCTGGATGTGGGCCGGACTCTCGTGCTTCCTTTCGAGTGGAGACGGGTATGTCGGGGAACTTCTTGAGTTGCAGCAAGGGTGTGAAGGACCCTTTTGAAATTCCAGATGTTCGGTGTGATTAGCCTCGAGACGCCTCACTGGAAATGGGCCTCATCTCGCCTGGAAGGGAGAACCTCCTGGATTTTCTCTAGTTGCGGCAGGTGCTCTCGACTTACGACGGGGACCTCTGGGACCCGCTCTGGTGGCCTCAGGAAAGGCCAGTCCCCATGCTAGTTTCATGGGGCCTCTCGGGATTCCTCTCCCGTCGATGCTGGGGCCTAAGACCTTGTGTAGAGTCGGTGCAGGAACCGGAGGATTCCACTCCAGTGCTGACATGGTTCCTGGGGTACTTTTTGGAGTCTCCCTAACGGAGTCAGTCCTCGTCTCGAGTTGGGGCATGCACGTGCGCTTTCCTCCAGAGCTGTAGCTGTAGTGTCACGCTTCCCTTTGCGTGGATGAAGGAATCTGTGGCTTTCCCCCGAGTCTTTCCCACGAGGCTTTCCCACGAGGCTTTCCCAAATGGCAAGTCCAACGTGCCACCGTGGTGTGAGTCATTCCTCGGCTTGAAAGTCGAGGCAGTGCAAGGAAAACACGTTTCCCTGGAGTGGACTGAGACATCTGGGGGACTCTGGAATCGTGGCACGACCCTGGAGTTCCTCTCGCCTTTCCTGTAGAGAGCGCCCCCTCTTGAGCTGCGATGGGAAGGCCAGGAATTCTTTCCTGAACACGCAGGGAAAGGAACCCTCCTCTCTAGCTAGGAGGCGGAAACGGGGCTCCTCTGGATGTGGGCGGGACTCTTCGTGCTTCCTCTCGAGTCCGAGACGGGTATGTCGGGGAACTTCTTGAGTTGCAGCAAGGGTGTGAAGGACCCTTTGAAAAGTTCCAGAGGTTAGGTGTGATTAGCCTCGAGAAGCCTCAGCGGAAATGGCCTCATCTCGCCTGGAGGGGAGAACCTCCTGGATTTTCTCGAGTTGCGGCAGGTGCTCTCGACTTACGACGGAACCTCAGGGACATGATCTGGTGGCCTCAGGAAAGGCCAGTCCCCATGCGAGTTGCTCGGGGCCTCTCGTATTCCTCTCCCATCGATGCCGCGGCCTAAGACCTTGTGTGGAGTCGGTGCCGGAACCTGAGGATTCCTCTCCAGTGTTGACATGGATCTTGGGGTACTTCCTGAGTCTCCCCTGTGGAGTCAGTCCTCGTCTCGAGTGGGGGCATGCACGTGCGCTTTCCTCCCCAGCTGTAGCAGCAGTGTCACGCTTCCCTTCGCGTGGATCAAGGGATCTGTGGCTTTCCCTCGAGGCTTTCCCACGATGCTTTCCCACGAGTCTTTCCCACAAGGCTGCCCACGTGCCACCGTGGGTGTGAGTCGATCGTCGGCTAGAAAGTCGAGGCAGTGCAGGGAAAGCAGGTTTCCCTGGAATGGACTGAGACATCTGGGGGACTCTGGGAATGGTGGCACGACCCTGGAGTTCCTCTCGCCTTTCCTGTGGAGAGTGCCTCCTCTTGAGATGCGACGGAAATGCTGGGAATTCTTTCCCGACCACGCAGGGAAAGGATCCCTCCCCTCGAGCTAGGAGGAGGAAACAGGGCTCCTCTGGATGTGGGCGGGATTCTCGTGCTTCCTCTCGAGTGGAGACGGGTATGTCGGGGAACTTCTTGAGTTGCAGCAAGGACGTGAAGGACCCTTTGAAAGTTCCAGAGGTTAGGTGTAATTAGCCTCGAGACGCCTCAGTGGAAATGTGCCTCATCTCGCCTGGAGGGGAGAACCTCCTGGATTTTCTCGAGTTGCGGCAGGTGCTCTCGACTTACGACGGGGACCTCAGGGACCCGTTCTGCTGGCCTCAGGAAAGGCCAGTCCCCATGTGAGTAGCTCGGGGGCCTCTCGGGATTCCTCTCCCGTTGATGTCGGAGCCTAAGGTCTTGTGTGGAGTAGGTGCTGTAACCTGAGGATTCCTCTCCAGTGCTGACATAGATCTTGGGGTACTTCTGGAGTCTCCCCAGGGCAGTCAGTCCTCTACTCGAGTGGGGGCATGCAAGTGCGCTTTCCTCCCGAGCTGTAGCAGCAGTGTCACGCATCCCTTCGCGTGGATCAACGGATCTGTGGCTTTCCCTCGACGCTTTCCCAAGAGGCTTTTCCACGAGGCTTTCCACAGGGCTGTCCCACGTGCCACCGTGGTGTGAGTCGATCCTCGCTTTGAAAGTCGACGCAGTGCAGGGAAAACAGGTTTCTCTGGAATGGATTGAGACATCTGGGGGACTCTGGGAATGGTGGCAAGACCCTGGAGTTCCTCTCGCCTTTCCGGTGGAGAGCGCCTCCTCTTGAGATGCGACGGGAACGCCGGGAATTCTTTCCCGACCACGCAGGGAAAGGATCCCTCCGCTCGAGGTATGAGGCGGAAACGGGGCTGCTCTGGATTTGGGCGGGACTCTCGTGCTTCCTCTCGAGTGGAGACGGGTATGTCGGGGAACTTCTTGAGTTGCAGCAAGGGTGTGAAGGACCCTTTGGAAGTTCGAGAGGTTAGGTGTGATTAGCCTCGACACGCCTCAGCAGAAATGGGCCTCATCTCGCCTGGAGGGGAGAACCTCCTGGATTTTCTCGAGTTGCGGCAGGTGCTCTCGACTTAAGACTGGGACCTCAGGGACCCGCTCTGGTGGCCTCAGGAAAGGCCAGTCCCCATGCAGTTGCACGGGGGCCTCTCGGGATTCCTCTCCCGTCGATGCCGGGCCCTGGGACCTTGTGTGGAGTCTGTGCCGGATCCTGAGGATTCCTCTCCAGTGCTGACATGGATCTTGGGTACCTCTGGAGTCTCCCAGGGGAGTCATTCCTCTTCGCGAGTGGGATATGCACGTGGGTTTTCCTCCCGAGCTGTAGCAGCAGTGTCACGCCCTTCGCGTGGATCATGGGATCTGTGGCTTTCCCTCGAGGCTTTCTCAGGAGACTTTCCCACGAGGCTTTCCCACAGGGCTGTCCCACATGCCACCGTGGTGTGAGTCGATCCTCAGCTTGAAAGTCGAGGCAGTGCAGGGAAAAAAGGTTTCCCTGGAATGGACTGAGACATCCAGGGGACTCTGGGAATGGGGCGTGATACTGAAGTTACTCTCGCCTTTCCTGTGGAGAGCGCCTTCGCTTGAGATGAGACGGGAACGCTAGGAATACTTTCCCGACCACGCAGGGAAAGGATCCCTCCTCTCGAGCTAGCAGGCGGAAACGGGGCCACTCTGGATATGGGCGGGACCCTTGGATCCTCTTGAGAAGGGACGGGTATGTCAGGGAACTTCTTGAGTTGCAGCAAGGGTGTGAAGGACCCTTTGGAAGTTCCAGAGTTTAAGTGTGATTACCCCCTTGTTGCCTCAGCGGAAATGGGCCTCATCTCGCCTGGATTGGGGAACTCCTGGATTTTCTCGAGTTGCGGCAGGTGCTCTGGACTTACGATGGGGACCTCAGGGACCCACCCTGGTGCCCTCAGGAAAGGCCAGTCCCCATGGGAATTGCTCTGGGGCCTCTCGGGATTCCTCTCCCGTAGATTCCGGGGTCTAGACCTTGTGTGGAGTCCGTGCCGGAACCTGAGCATTCCTCTCCAGTGCTGACATGGATCTTGGGTACTTCTGGAGTCTCCCAGGGGAGTCAATCCTCGTCGCGAGTGGAGATATGCATGTGGGTTTTTCTCCCGAGCTGTAGCAGCAGTGTCAACCTTCCCTTCGCGTGGATCATGGGATCTGTGGCTTTCTCTCGAGGCTTTCTCAGGAGACTTTCCCACGAGGCTTTCCCACAGGGCTGTCCCACATGCCACCGTGGTGTGAGTTGATCCTCAGCTTGAAAGTCGAGGCAGTGTAGGGAAAAATGGTTTCTGTGGAATGGAATGAGACATCTGGGGGAGTGTGGGAACGGTGGCACGAACCTGGAGTTCCTCTCGCCTATCCAGTGGAGAGCGCCTCCTCTTGAGATGCGAAGGGAACGCCGGGAATTCTTTCCCGACCACGCAGGGAAAGGATCCCTACTCTCGAGCTAGGAGGCGGAAACGGGTCTCTGCTGGATGTGGCCGGGAATCTCGTGCTTCCTCTCGAGCGGAGACCGGTTTGTCGAGGAACTTCTTGAGTTGCAGCAAGGGTGTGAAGGACCCTTTGGAAGTTCCAGAGTTTAGGTGTGATTAGCCTCGAGACGCCTCAGCGGATATGGGCCTCATCTCGCCTGGAGGGGAGAACCTCCTGGATTTTCTCGAGTTGCGGCAGGTGCTCTCGACTTACGACGGGAACCTCAGGGACCCGCCCGCTGTGGTGGCGTCAGGAAAGGCCCAGTCCCCATGCGAGTTGCTCGAGGCCCTCTCGGGATTCCTCTCCCGTCGATGCAGGGGCCTAGATCTTGTGTGGAGTCGGTGCCGGAACCTGAGGATTCCTTTCCAGTGCTGACATGGATCTTGGGGTACTTCTGGAGTCTCCCCAGGGGAGTCAGTCCTCGTCTCGAGTGGGGGCATGTACGTGCACTTTCCTACCGAGCTGTAGCAGTAGTGTCGCACTTCCCTTCGCGTGGATCAAGGGATTTGTGGCTTTCCATCGAGGCTTTCCCACGAGGCTTTCCCCAGCGCTGTCCACGTGCCACCGTGGTGTGAGTCCAACCTCGGCTAGAAAGTCGAGACAGTGCAGGGAAATCAAGTTTTCCCTGGAATGGACTGAGACATCTGGGACTCTCTGGGAATGGTGGCACAACCCTGGAGTTCCTCTCGCATTTCCTGTGGAGAGCACCTCCTCTTGAGATGCGAAGGGAACGCCAGGAATTCTTTCCCGACCACGCAGGGAAAGGATCCCTACTCTCGAGCTAGGAGGCGGAAACGGGTCTCTGCTGGATGTGGGCGGAGTCTCGTGCTTCTCTCGAGCGGAGACCGGTTTGTCGAGGAACTTCTTGAGTTGCAGTAAAGGAATGAATGACCCTTTGGAAGTTCCAGATGTTAGATATGATTAGCCTCCAGACGCCTCAGTGGAAATGGGCCTCATCTCGCCTG
>NW_017200908.1:0-6857 GCF_001704415.2 Capra hircus | reverse complement strand
GGGACTGGCCTTTCCTGAGGCCATTAGAGCGGGTCCCTGAGTCCCCGTCATAAGTCGAGAAGCACCTGCCGCAACTCGAGAAAATCCAGGAGGTTCTCCCCTCCAGCGACATGAGGCCCATTTCCTCTGAGGCGTCCACAGGTTAATCACACCTAAACTCTGGAACTTCCAAAACGTTCTTCACATCCTTGCTGCAACACAAGAAGTTCCCCGACATACCCGTCTCCACTCGAGAGGAAGCACGAGAGTCCCGCCCACATCCAGAGAGCCCCGTTTCCGCCTCATAGCTCGAAAGAGGGATCCTTTCCCTGCGTGTCGGAAAGAATTCTCGACGTTCCCGTCGCATCTCAAGAGGGGACGCTTTACACAGGAAAGGCGTGAGGAACTCCAGGGTCGTTCCACCATTCCCAGAGTCCCCCAGATGTCTCAGGCCATTCCAGGGAAACCTGTTTTCCCTGCACTGCCTCGACTTTCAAGCCGAGGATCGTCTCACACGACGTGGCACGTGCGACAGCCCTGTGGAAAAGCCTCGTGGAAAGTCTCATGGAAAGCCTGGAAGGAAAGCCACAGATCCCTTGACACGCGAAGGGGAGCGTGACACTGCTGCTACAGCTCGAGGAAAGCACACGTGCATGCCCTTACTCGGGACAAGGACTGACTCCCCTGTGGAGTCTCCAGAAGTACCCCAAGATCCAAGTCAGCACTGAGAGAAATTCTCAGGTTCCGGCACCGACTCCCCACAAGGTCTTAGGCCCCGGCCTCGATGGGAAAGGAATCCTGATAGGCCCCCGAGCAACTCGCATGGGGACTGGCCTTTCCTGAGGCCACCAGAGCGGGTCCCTGAGGTCCCCGTCGTAACTCGAGAACACCTGCAGCAACTCAAGAAAATGCAGGAGGTTCTCCCCTCCAGGGAGATGAGGACCATTTCCTCTGAGGCGTCCCCAGGCTAATCACACCTAACCTCTGGAACTTCCAAAGGGTCCTTCACACCCTTGCTGCAACTCAAGAAGTTCCCCGACATACCCGTCTCCACTCGAGAGGAAAGCCGAGAGTCCCGCCCAATCCAGAGGAGCCCAGTTTCCGCCTCCAAGCTCGAGAAGAGGGATCCTTTCCCTGCGTCGTCGTAAAAGAATTCCCGGCGGTTGCGTCGCATCTCAAGAGGAGGCCGTCTCTACAGGAAAGCCGAGAGGAACTCCAGGGTCATGCCACCATTCCCAGAGTCCCCCAGATGTCTCAGTCTATTCCAGGGAAACCTGTTTTCCCTGCACTGCCTCGACTTTCAAGCCGAGGATCAACTCACACCATGGTGGCACGGGGGAAAACCCTGTGGGAAAGCCTCGTGGGAAAGCCTCGTGGGAAAGCCTCATGGGAAACCCTCGAGGGAAAGCCACAGATCCCTTGATCCAAGCGAAGGGAAGCGTGACACTGCTGCTAAAGCTCGGGAGGAAAGCGCACCTGCATGCCCACACTCGAGACGAGGACTGACTCCCCTGGGGAGACTCCAGAAGTACCCCAAGGTCCATGTCAGCCCTGGAGAGGAATCCTCAGGTTCCGGCACCGACTCCACGGAAGGGCTTAGGCCCGGCATCAGGGGAGAGGAATCCGAGAGGCCCCGAGCAACTCGTATGGGGACCTGCCTTTCCTGAGGCCACCAGAGCGGGTTCCTGATGTCCCCGTCGTAAGTCAAGAGCACCTGCCGCAACTCGAGAAAATCCAGGAGGTTCTCCCTTCCAGGCGAGATGAGGCCCATTTCCGCTGAGGCGTCTCGAGGCTAATCACACCAAACCTCTGGAACTTCCAAAAGGTCCTTCACACCCTTGCTACAACTCAAGAAGTTCGCTGACATACCCGTCTCCACTCGAGAGGAAGCACGAGAGTCCCGCCCACATCTAGAGGAACCCCGTTTCCGCCTCCTAGCTCGAGAGGAGGGATCCTTTCCCTGCATGGTCGGGAAAGAATTCCCGGCGTTCCCGTCGCATCTCAAGAGGAGGCGCTCTCCACAGGAAAGGCGAGCGGAACTCCAGGGTCGTGCCACCATTCCAGAGTCCCCCAGATGTCTCAGTCCATTCCAGGGAAACTTTTTTCCCTACACTGCCTCGACTTTCAGGACGAGGATCGACTCACACCACGGTGGCACGTGGGACAGCCCTTTGGGAAAGCCTCGAGGGAAAGCCACAGATCCCTTGATCCACGCGAAGGGAACCATGACACTGCTGCTGCAGCTCGGGAGGAAAGCGCACGTGCATGCTCCCACTCGAGACAAGGACTGACTCCCCTGGGGAGACTCCAGAAGTACTCCAAAATCCATGTCAGCACTGGAGAGGAAACCTCAGTTTCCGGCACCGACTCCACACAAGTTCTTAGGCCCCGGCACCGACGGGAGAGGAATCCCGAGAGGTCCCCGTGCAACTTGCATGGGGACTGGCCTTTCCTGAGGCCACCAGAGAGGGTCCCTGAGGGCCCCGTCGTAGGTCGAGAGCACCTGCCACAACTTGAATAAATCCAGGAGGTTCTCCCTTTCAGGCGAGATGAGGACCATTTCTGCTGAGACGTCTCGAGACTAATCACACCTAACCTTTGGAAGTTACAAAGCGTCCTTCACACTCTTTCTGCAACTCAAGAAGTTCCCCGACATACCCGTTTCCACTCGAGAGGAAGCACGAGAGTCCGCCCACATCCAGATGAGCCCCGTTTCCGCCTCATAGCTCAACAGGAGGGATCCATTCCCTGCGTGGTCGGGAAAGAATTCCCGGCATTCCCGTCACATCTCAAGAGGGAGCGCTCTCCACAGGAAAGGCGAGAGGTACTCCAGGGTCGTGCCACCATTCCCAGATCCCCCAGATGTCTCAGTCCATTCCACAGAAGCCTGTTTTCCCGGCACTGACTCAACTTTCAAGACGAGGATCGACTGACACCACGGTGGCACGTGGGACATCACCTTGGGAAAGCGTCGTGGGAAAGCCTGGTGGGAAAGCATCGTGGGAAAGCCTCGCTTAAAGCCTCGAGGGAAAGCCACTGATCCTAGGATACACGGGAAGGGAAGCGTGACACTGCTGCTACAGTTCGGGAGGAAAGTGGACGTGCATGCCCCCACTCGAGACGAGGACTGACTCCCCTGGGGAGACTCCAGAAGTACCCCAAGATCCATGTCAGAACTGGAGAGGAATTCTCAGTTTCCGACACCGACTCCACACAAGGTCTTAGGCCCTGGCATCGATGGGAGAGGAATCCCGAGAGGACCACGAGCAAATCGCATAGGGACTGGCCTTTCCTGAGGCCACCAGAGCGGGTCCCTGAGGTCCCCGTAGTAATTCGAGAGCACCTCCCACAACTTGAGAAAATCCAGGAGGTTCTCCCTTCTTGGCGAGATGAGGCCCATTTCCACTGAGTTCTCTCACGGCTAATCACACCTAACCTCTGGAACTTCCAAAGGGTCCTTCACACCCTTTCTGCAATTCAAGCAGATCACCAACATACCAGTCTCCACTCGAGAGGAAGAACGAGAGTCCCGCCCACATCCAGAGGAGCCCCGTTTCCGACTCCTAGCTCGAGAGCAGGGATCCTTTCCCTGTGTGGTCGGGAAAGATTTCCCGGCGTTCCCATCGCATCTCAAGAGGGGGGCGCTCTCCACAGGGAAGGCGAGAGGAACTCAGGGTCGTGCCACCATTCCAGAGTCCCACAGATGTCTTAGTCCATTCCAGGGAAACCTGTTTTCCTGCACTGGCCTCGACTTTCAAGAAGAGGTTTGACTCACACCAAGGTGGCAGGTGGGACAGTCCTGTGGGAAAGCGTCGTGGAAAGCGTCGTGGGAAAGCCTCGAGGGAAAGCCACAGATCCCTTGATCCTCGCGAAAGGGAAGCTCAACACTGCTGCTCACAGCTCGGAGGAAGCGCACCTGCATGCCGCGACTCGAGACGGAGGACTGACTCCCCTGGGGAGACTCCAGAAATACCCCAAGATACATGTCAGCACTGGAGAGGAATCCTCAGGTTTTTGGCACAGACTCCACACAAGATCTTAGGTCCCGGCATCGACGGGAGACGAATCCCGAGAGACCCATGAGGCAACTCGCATGGGGACTTCCCTTTCGTGAGGCCACAAGAGGGGGTCCCTGATGTCACCGTCGTAAGTCGAGAGCACCTGCTGCAACTCGAGAAAATCCAGGAGGTTCTCCTCTCCTGGCGAGAAGAGGCCCATTTCCGCTGAGGATCTCGAGGCTAATCACACCTAAACTCTGGAACTTCCAAAGGGTCATTCACACCCTTGCTGCAACTCAAGAAGTTCCCCAACATGCCCGTCTCCCACTCGACAGGAAGCACGAAGAGTCCCGCCCACATCCAGAGGAGACCCGTTTTCCGCCTCCTAGCTAGAGAGGAGGGATACTTTCCCTGCGTGGTCGGGAAAGAATTCCCGGCGTTCCCGGTCGCATCTCAAGAGGAGGGCGCTCTCCACAGGAAAGGCGAGAGGAACTCCAGGGTCGTTTCACCATTCCCAGAGTCCCCCAGATGTCTCAGTCCATTCCAGGGAAACCTGTTTTCCCTGCACTGCCTCGACTTTCAAGCCGAGGATCGGACTCACACCACCGGTGGCACGTGGACAGCCTTGTGGGAAGCCTCGTGGGAAAGCCTCGTGGAAAGCCTCGAGGGAAAGCCACAGATCCCTTGATCCATGCGAAGGGAAGTGGGACACTGCTGCTACAGCTCGAAAGGAAAGCCCACGTGCATGCCCCCACTCGAGACGAGGACTGACTCCCCTGGGGAGACTCCAGAAGTACCCCAAGATCCATGTCGGGACTGGAGAGGAATCCTCAGGTTCCTGCACCGGCTTCACACAAGATCTTAGGCCCCTGTATCGACGGGAGAGTAAGCCCGAGAGGCCCCCGAGCAACTCCCATGGGGACTGGCCTTTCCTGACGCAACCACAGCGGGTCCCTGAGGTCCCCTTCGTAAGTCCAGAGCACCTGTCGCACCTGGAGAAAATCCAGGAGGTTCTCCCGTCCAGGCGAGATGAGGCACATTTCCGCTGAGGCGTCTCGAGGCTAATCACATCTAACATCTGGAACTTCCAACAGGTCCTTCACACCCTTGCTGCAACTCAAGAAGTTCCCCGACATACCCGTCTCCACTCGAGAGGAAGCACGAGAGTCCCGGCAACATCCATAGGAGCCCCGTTTCCGACTCCTAGCTCGAGAGGAGGGATCCTTTCCCTGCGTGGTCGGAAAGAATTCCCGGCGATCCCGTCGAATCTCAAGAGGAGGCGCTCTTCACAGGAAAGGCGAGAGGAACTCCAGCGTGGTGCCACCATTCCCAGAGTCAACCAGATGTCTCCGTCCATTTCAGGGAAACCTGTTTTCCCTGCACTGCCTCGACTTTCAATCCGAGGATCGACTCACATCACGGTGGCACGTGGGACAGCCCTATGTGAAGCGTCGTGGGAAAGGCCCTGATCCCTTGATCCACGCGAAGAGAAGCACGACACTGCTGCTACAGCTCGGGAGGAAAGCGCACGTGCATGCCCCCACTCGAGACGAGGACTGACTACCCTGAGGAGAGTCCAGAAGTACCCCAAGATCCACGTCAGCCCTGGAGAGGAATCCTCACGTCCGGCACCGTCTCCAAACAAGGTCTTAGGCCCCGGCATCGACGGGAGAGGAATCCCGAGAGGCCCCGAGTAACTAGCATGGGGACTGGCCTTTCCTGAGGCCATTAGAGCGGGTCCCTGAGGTCCCCGTCATAAGTCGAGAGCACCTGCCGCAACTCGAGAAAATCCAGGAGGTTCTCCCCTCCAGGCGACATGAGGCCCATTTCCTCTGAGGCGTCCACAGGTTAATCACACCTAAACTCTGGAACTTCCAAAACGTTCTTCACATCCTTGCTGCAACACAAGAAGTTCCCCGACATACCCGTCTCCACTCGAGAGGAAGCACGAGAGTCCCGCCCACATCCAGAGGAGCCCCGTTTCCGCCTCATAGCTCGAGAGGAGGGATCCTTTCCCTGCGTGGTCGGGAAAGAATTCTCGACGTTCCCGTCGCATCTCAAGAGGGGACGCTTTACACAGGAAAGGCGTGAGGAACTCCAGGGTCGTTCCACCATTCCCAGAGTCCCCCAGATGTCTCAGGCCATTCCAGGGAAACCTGTTTTCCCTGCACTGCCTCGACTTTCAAGCCGAGGATCGTCTCACACGACGGTGGCACGTGCGACAGCCCTGTGGAAAAGCCTCGTGGGAAAGTCTCATGGGAAAGCCTGGAGGGAAAGCCACAGATCCCTTGATCCACGCGAAGGGGAGCGTGACACTGCTGCTACAGCTCGGGAGGAAAGCACACGTGCATGCCCTTACTCGGGACAAGGACTGACTCCCCTGTGGAGTCTCCAGAAGTACCCCAAGATCCAAGTCAGCACTGGAGAGAAATTCTCAGGTTCCGGCACCGACTCCCCACAAGGTCTTAGGCCCCGGCCTCGATGGGAAAGGAATCCTGATAGGCCCCCGAGCAACTCGCATGGGGACTGGCCTTTCCTGAGGCCACCAGAGCGGGTCCCTGAGGTCCCCGTCGTAACTCGAGAACACCTGCAGCAACTCAAGAAAATGCAGGAGGTTCTCCCCTCCAGGGGAGATGAGGACCATTTCCTCTGAGGCGTCCCCAGGCTAATCACACCTAACCTCTGGAACTTCCAAAGGGGTCCTTCACACCCTTGCTGCAACTCAAGAAGTTCCCCGACATACCCGTCTCCACTCGAGAGGAAGCCGAGAGTCCCGCCCAATCCAGAGGACCCAGTTTCCGCCTCCAAGCCGAGAAGAGGGATCCTTTCCCTGCGTCGTCGTAAAAGAATTCCCGGCGGTTGCGTCGCATCTCAAGAGGA
>NW_017200907.1:0-6857 GCF_001704415.2 Capra hircus | reverse complement strand
ATAGTCTTGCTTTAGAAGAGAATATTAGGATATACTGGGCAGTGAATGATAATGAACAGTTCTATCGCAAAATTGTGGGACACAGTAAATTTGTACGGAGAAACAATGGAAAGAGGAACAGACTTTATTTTCTTGGGTCAAAAGGATTGTGGATGTGAATGCAGCCATGAGCTTAAAAGCTATGTGGCCCTTGGAAGAAAAGCTATGACAAACCTAGACAGCATATTAAAAAGCAGAGACATTTCTTTGCCGACAAATTCCATCTAGTCACAGCTATGGTTTTTCCGGCAGTCATGTATAGATGTGACAGCTGGACCATAAAGAAGGTGGAGTGCTGAAGAATTGATGCTTTTGAACTGTGGTGTTGGAGAAGACTCTTGAGAGTCCCGTGGACAGCAAGATCCATCCAGTCAATCCTAAGGGAAATCAACTCTGAATATTCACTGGAAGGACTGACACTGAATCTGACGATCCAATAGTTTGGCCACCTGTTGTGAAAAGCCAGCTCATTGGAAACGACTGATGCTGGGAAAGACTGAGGGCAGGAGAAGAAGTGGGCAGCAAAGGATATGTTTGGATGGTATCACCACCTCAATGGACATGAGTTTGAAGAAACTCGAGGAGACCAGTGAAGGACAGGGAAGCCTGGTGGCATCATGGTTTGCAAAGAGTCCAACATGACTGAGGGACTGAACAACAACAGCAAATTAAGGTAATTTTATAGCATTAGATAAAAAGAGAAATGAGAGCTACAAATAGTTATCTCAAAAAGTTGTAAAGATGAGAAAACAGAACAAACTTATAGCGATATGAAGGAATGAAATTAGTAAAGAATGAAAAATGAATATAATAAAGAAAATATTGTAACCAAACCAAAACTTTATTGTCCCATATGACTACTAGGAGACTCCAGCAGAACAGAGCCTTTAAAAAAGACTCTGTGAAGGGCCAAAAAAGAAATATTTTAGGCTTTGCGAATATGATCATTGGTGATTAATTAAGTTTTCAGCCATAGATAATAACCAAAGAAACTGGCAAGTCCCTGTTCCAACTTTAAGGACTCTGAAAACTGAATTTCACACAATTTTCACGTCAGGAAATAAAATTCTTTTCGGTTTTCCTCAGCCATTAAAAGTCTAAAGCTCTAAATTTTTAAAAAAAAAGAAGAAGAAGGAGAGAGAAGGAGGAGGAGGAGGAGGAGGAAGGAGAAGAAGAAGAAGAGAAGAAGAAGAGAAGAAGAAGAAGGAGGAGAAGAAGAGGCAGGGCGGTCCTGCCTTGGTTGAATTGTAATTCCAAGAGGAGGGGCTTCAAGATCCACTGTACGGGTCAAGTTCCTCCAGCAAGGATCTTGTTTAAGGGAGGTCACCCTGACGGCTGTGAGTGCTGGACACCGTCACTGGACTCCCCTGGTAGACTTGGAGGCCGTTCTCAGCCCTGTGCCCTGGGGACTGTGCCATCTGTTTTTTCTTTCTTCGCGTTTGGTGAGCTGAGCAACCTTGATCCAAGACCCCTTGAGATTCAGATTCGGCCTGACCACGCCCACAGCGGTGTTTTTACACGGTGAGGGGTGTGGGGCGGGGGGTCCATCGCATGCCCCTGTGCCCAACTCAGCTCGCGGCCAATCGGATTGCAGGCGCCGACACCTGGCAGCCAATCATCGGAGGCAGCCCGCACGCCTGTCGGGGGAGCTGAGGCGGCGCCCCAGACCTGAGGAGGCCTCATCCCTCAGGCTCGCCTCCTCAGGCTTAATCCGGAACTGCCTAGGGCAGGTGAGCCGCAGGCAGTTCTGACTCCTCTGCCAACGGGGACCGGTAAGGACTGGAACCAAAGCGGTGGCTGATGGCTAAAGGGAGGGTTTCTCTGGTCCCCACTCGCAGGAGGCCTTGCTCGGTGGGGCGGCCGGTGAGGGCCCTGGGCCCTCAGGAGGGAGCCTGCCGCAGGACCCACAAGCTGCAGGCTCCTTTCACCCTCTCCCCTCTCTAGTCTGGGTGGGCTCTGCTCTCCAGCAGCTTTCCTGCCCACGGGGGTGGGACAAGCCAGCTCTCGGAAAGGGCATGTTAGGCCCCTGGCCCCCGCACCACCCCCAGCTCTCCTGTGGAACCTAATGTATTTAAACACACACACACACACACACGCAAATCTTCATGGCCCAACCCGGTTCTGCACCCAGCAAAAACAAACAAACAAACAAACGAACAAAATTGATCTAGTGGCCTCTTCACTGCCCTGGTGCTTTGGTCGTTTTCCTGTTTCTTCTTCCTCTCCTCAGACTCCAGGGCTGCCCCATCCTTGGGGGCGCTGAGATTCAGGCCTTTGGTTCTGGAAGTTGGCAGATGAGGTATTTGTTTGTTTGTTACTGAGAGAAGGGAGGTGGGAGGAAGAAGCTCAGGAAAAAGGAGTTCAATCATTTGCTCTGGTTGAGTGTGAGACGCCTGGTCAGCATCCGTAGGGTAGGACCAGGTAGGGCCTGGGGGGATAGAATTGTTATGCTCCGAGCCCGTATCTCCGAACCGACCGAGAGAGCAAGTCCATCACAGTATTGCAAACGCAAGAAGGGAGTTTATCTCTAGCGCACTAGGGCCCAAGTCTCATCCCACACAAGGGAATCTGACAAGAGCCCCGAACAAAGGAGTATGGTGGCTTATATACAGGCAGGTCTTTGTCTCAGTTACAGGAGTAGCTGGCATTACATGATTGGCCAGGCAGGATGAGTGCATATCCTGTCTCTTTCTGGTAAACATGACTAGGTCCTAGAGACCGTCATTTGGTCCCTAACATTACCCCCTGTCCTTAGATCATATAGAGGAATCTTCCTCTCGGTCCTGAGACACAGTTTGATATTGTTGTCGAAGCACAAACAGCTGTACTGTATTTATGCGTTTCTTTACAAAGGCTACAAGTCTATTGATAATACATGGGCTGAAGGTAAGCATTAGTAAAAGTACTAGCAGGGGTCCTAGCAAGGTGGAGATTAAGGTAGTCAGCCAAGGGGATTGTTGAAACCAAGATTTAAACCATCTCTTTTGAGCCTCACATTTTCGTTTACATTGGGCTAGTCCTTTTTTTACTTTGGCCATAGATTTTTTAACTATTTCTGTATGAGCCGCATAGAAACAGCACTCTTTTCCTAGGGCAGCACAGAGTCCCCCTTGTTGCAGAAAGAGCAGATCTAAGCCCCTCCTGTTTCCTTTTTCTGGATTGAACCTTATTTTGACTTGTGCATAATTACAACTTTTACAGCTAAAAGTTGGATCTCCGAGGACCACAGGGAGGGGCTCAGCGAATGAAAAATTAAGTAAATCTCGATTTCTTATTTCCCAGCGCCGAGGTCCATCATTAGAAGTAACACAATCCCAAGTTGTACAGTGATTCTTGTGCCCCCCCACAGGTTTTCCAGTCATGTCTGGGTGCGCCTGGGCATGCCCAGAACCCTTGTTCTCAGAGATAACCCCTAGCCCAAGGCACATTTACCATCGGCTTAAGGTCCAAGTACAAGTCTGGCCACCATGTGTTTGGTGGATGTATTGCGGTAGTGGAGTTTAGCACCTCTCATGTTAGTCCATTTTGCAGCTTTTAGGTGATTTTGATGGGTTGATGCGGGTTCATGTTGGCAACTCCGGAGCAGAGTAACTGGGTCATCCACAAGATGGCCCAGCCGAGTTGTCCTGGTCCTGTTGGTGCCTTCGAAGCTTTAGCCTCAAGGGGTTGGACAGGTGCAGAGATGTTTCCCTTTTTTTTTTTTTTTTTTTTTTTTTAGCGTCTTCTTGCTCTGCTGAAGCAGCTGGGCGTACGTGGTTGCAATGCACCCAAGGCCCGATACCATCGACCTTTAGGGCAGTTGGGGTGGTAAGAAGAACAACATAAGGACCCTTCCATTTGGGTTTTAGTGCCTTGGTTTGGTGCCTTTTGACCCATACCCAGTCTCGGGGCCAATGTCATGTGAGGGAATAGTTCTCTTATTTTGACTCACATGTATTTTCTGGAGCAGTTTCCAGACATGAGAGTGCACCTTGCTTAAGGCCATCAAGGCCTCAGAGTTGCCCCACGTGGGAGGTGGTAGTTTTTTCCCTTCAAATATTGGACATACAGGGGGAGGTCTCTCATACAGAATCTCAAATGGGGTCAGATTAAGTTGATAAGGAGTATTACGCGCACAGAAGAGGGCGAAGGGAAGGAGGGTCACCCAGTCCCCACCAGTCTCTATAGCCAATTTAGTTAAAGTTTTTTTTAGAGTCCGATTTATTTTTTTACTTGCCCTGAGCTCTGTGGACTGTATTCACAATGTAACTTTCATTTAGTCCCCAGGGCTAGGGCAAGGCTCTGAACTATTTGACTCACAAAAGCAGGTCTATTATCAGAGCTGATGGTCACTGGCAGGCCAAACCTGGGAACTATTTCTTCTAAAATCATTTTTGCCACTATCATCACGGTTTCTCCCTTTGTAGGAAAAGCTTCTACCCACCCTGAGAAGGTATCCACCAACACTAACAAGTACCGGTAACCATACTTGCCTGGCCTTACCTCGGTGAAATCTACTTCCCAGTGTTGCCCTGGTCCTTCTCCCCGATACCTCAGTCCTGCATGTTGTCCTTTTCCTGGCCTCATCTGTTGACACGCCTTACAAGCATGCAGTATGTTCTTTACAGTTGTCTGGTGCCAGGGAAATTGCAGGCGCGCAGTTTGAAAGAGCATCAGAGTCTTCTTTTCTCCCAGATGAGTAGACAAGTGCAAATGCTCACATAGTTGCCGTCCCAACTGAGCAGGGAGTATCAAGTAGCCGTCTGAGTCTCGGTACCATCCATCTTTATCTTTTTGAAGGTTGGTGTGTTTTTGGATCCAAGCAAAGTCTGTGGATGAATACTCAGGGGTTGGGGGCAGAGTTCCCATACCTGGAGGTGGAAGTCCGATCGCCAACACAGGGGTGATGAAATCTTTATCAGCTACTTTTCGAGCTGCCAGGTCTGCGGCATGATTCCCTCGTGCCGTGGGGCTGTCACCCTTCTGATGTCCAGGTACGTGTACTATTGACACAGCCCGAGGCATCTGTACAGCCTCTAAAAGTCTACAGATTTCAGGCAAGTTTTAATTTCTTTTCCTTCAGCTGTCAAAAACCCCCGTTCCAATATATTGGGCCCTGGATGTGTACCGTGCCAAAAGCATAGCGACTGTCAGTGAAAATAGTTATTCTTTTTCCTTTGGCTCTCTCTAATGCTTGAATCAGGGCAATTAACTCTACTTTTTGTGCTGAGGTATCCGGGGGAAGGGCCTCTGCCCATATCGTCTGTCCAGAGTCATCTACTACTGTGGCTCCCGCCCGTCTCTGTCCATCTTTTACATAACTGCTGCCGTCTGTGAACCATTTTAGCTCACTGTTATCCAGTGGAGTATCGGTTAAGTCCTTTCGCATTGCTGTTACCCGGCCAGTATCTCATCACAATCATGGAGGGGGCTATTTTCCCCCGGATTGGGCAAAAGAGTGGCCGGATTTAGAGTGCAGGGCGTTTGGAAATGAATCCGTGGGGTGTCAGGTAGCAAGGCCTGGTAGTGCGTCAAGCGGGCATTAGAAATCCATTTACCTGGGGGTTGCTTTAAAACTCTCTCTATGGCATGAGGAGTGTAGACCAAGAGTCTCTGTCCATAAGTCAGTTTATCAGCATCATGGACTAAGAGCGCGGTGGCCGCGATGATACGGAGCAAGGTGGCCATCCGGCTGCCACTGGGTCCAGTCTCTTGGAAAGGTAAGCTACAGGTCTCTTCCATGGTCCCCATCTCTGTGTTAGTACCCCTTTTCCTATCCCCCGCTTTTCATCTACAAATAATCGGAAAGGCTTAGATGGATCAGGGAGGGCAAGGGCAGGAGCCTCTAGCAAGGCTCGCCTGAGCTCTTGGAAGGCCTCTTTCATTGGCTCAGTCCATTTCTAGTCCTTGTTTTCTTTGGTCCCCTCATATAGGGGCCTGGCCTTTTCTGCAAACCCCAAGATCCATAACCGGCAATATCCCACCATTCCCAGAAATTCTCTCACTTGTCTAGGGTTAGCCGGCTCAGGGATCTGGAGGATGGTTTCTTTCATAGCCTGTGTTAGCCACCTCTGGCCCTGTTTTATCTTATAACCGAGGTATGTAACCTCTTGCTTGGCAATCTGGGCCTTTTTTGGCACTAGCCCAGTAACCTAAAGTCCCCAAGGTTTGGAGAAGGTCACCTGTTGCCTCTTGGCACTCTTTCTCTTTAGCCGCCACCAGCATAAGGTCATCAACATATTGTAATAAAACAACGGTAGGGTGTTCAACCCGATACTCACGGAGGTCTTCATCCAGGGCCTCATTAAATAACGTGGGCGAGTTTTTGAAACCCTGTGGTAAGTGAGTCCATGTCAGCTGCACAGGGGTCTGACCACCGTCTTCCTGCCATTCGAAGGCAAAGATCTCTTGGCTTGCTGGGGTGAGAGGCAAACTAAAAAAGGCATCTTTTAAATCTAAAACAGTGTACCAAATGTAGTTTGGAGGCAAGTTGCTTAGCAATGTATAAGGGTTAGGAACCATAGGATGAATATCATTCACCCCGTTTGTTGACTTCTCGTAGATCTTGAACCGTCTAAAATCAGTTCCCCAGGCTTTTCACAGGCAACAGGGGAGTGTTCCATGGGGACCGGCACCTTTTCAGGACCCCAGCGTCTATGAGGCATTGTATATGAGGAGTAATTGTATATGAGGAGTAATCCTTGTCGAGCCTCCTGACTCATGGATACTGTTCGTACCCTCACCGGGAAGCACTGGCTTTCAGTTCCACAATGATAGGGGGCCTCTGTTTGGCTAGTCCCATTCCTGCAGTTTCAGCCCAGGCCTGAGGTATCTTTGAA
>NW_017200906.1:0-6857 GCF_001704415.2 Capra hircus | reverse complement strand
GGTCGGGAAGAATTCCCGGCATTCCCGTCGCATCTCAAGTGGGCGCTCTCCATAGGAAACGCGAGAGGACTCCAGGTCGTGCCACATTCCCAGAGTCCCCAGATGTCTCAGTCCATTCCAGGGAAACCTGTTTCCCTACACTGCCTCGACTTTCAAGCCGAGGATCGACTCACACCACGGTGGCACGTGGGACAGCCCTGTGGGGAAAGCCTCGAGGGAAAGCCCCTGATCCCTTGATCCACGCGAAGGGTAGGTGACACTGCTGCTACAGCTCGGGAGGAAGCGCACGTGCATGCCCCACTCGAGACGAGGACTGACTCCCTGGGGAGACTCCAGAAGTACCCCAAGCTCCATGTCAGCACTGGAGAGGAATCCTCAGGTTCCGGCACTGACTCCACACAAGGTTTTAGGCCCCAGCATCGACGGGAGAGGAATCCGAGAGGCCCCGAGGGAAAAACTCGCAAGGGACTGGCCTTTCCTGAGGCCACCAGAGCGGGTCCCTGAGTCCCCGTCGTAAGTCCAGAGCACCTGCCGCAACTCGAGAAAATCCAGGAGGTTCTCCCCTCCAGGCGAGATGAGGCCCATTTCCGCTGAGGTCTCGAGGCTAATCACACCTAACTCTGGAACTTCCAAAGGGTCCTTCACACCTTGCTGCAACTTAAGAAGTTCCCCGACATACCCGTCCACTCGAGAGGAAGCACGAGAGTCCCGCCCACATCCAGAGGAGCCCCGTTTCCGCCTCCTAGCTCGAGAGAGGGATACTTTCCCTGCGTGTTCGGGAAAGAATTCCCGGCGTTCCCGTCGCATCTCAAGAGGAGGCGCTCTCCACAGGAAAGGCGAGAGGAACTACAGGGTCGCCACCATTCCCAGCCCCAGATGTCTCAGTCCATTCCAGGGAAACCTGTTTTCCCTGCACTGCCTCGACTTTCAAGCCGAGGATGACTCACACCACGGTGGCACGTGGGACAGCCCTTGGGAAAGCCTCGTGGGAAAGCCTCGTGGAAAGGGAAAGCCACAGATCCTTGATCCACGCGAAGGGAAGCGTGACACTGGCTACAGCTCGGGAGGAAAGCGCACGTGCATGCCCCAACTCGAGACGAGGACTGACTCCCTTAGGGAGACTCCAAAAGTACCCAGGAACCATGTCAGCACTGGAGTGGAATTCTCCGGTTCCTGCACCGACTCGACACAAGGTCTTAGGCCCCAGCATCGACGGAGAGGAATCCCGAGTGGCCCCATGCAACTAGCATGGGGACTGGCCTTTCCTGAGGCCACCAGAGCGGGTCCCAGAGGTCCCCGTCGTAAGTCGAGAGCACCTGCCGCAACTAGAGAAAATCCAGGAGGTTCTCCCTTCCAGGCGAGATTAGGCCCATTTCCGCTGAGGCATCTCGAGGCTAATCACAACTAACCTCTTGACTTTCCAAAGGGTCCTTCACACCCTTGCTGCAACTCAAGAAGTTCCCCAACATACCCGTCTCCACTGGAGAGGAAGCACGAGAGTCCCGCCCTCATCCGGAGGAGCCCCGTTTGCTCTCATAGCTCGAGGGCAGGGATATTTCCCTGCGTGGTCGGGAAAGAATTCCGGCGTTCCCGTCGCATCTCAAGAGGAGGCGCTCTCCACAGGAAAGGCGAGAGGAACTCCAGGGTCGTGCCACCATTCCCAGAGTCCCCAGATGTCTCAGTCCATTCCAGGGAAACCTGTTTTCCCTGCACTGCCTCGACTTTCAAGCGAGGATCGACTCACACCACGGTGGCACGTGGGACAGACCTGTGGGAAAGCTTCGGGAAAGCTCGTGGGAAAGCCTCGAGGGAAAGTTGCAGATCCCTTGATCCACGCGAAGGGAAGCATGACACTGCTGCTACATCTCGGGAGGAAAGCGCACGTACATGCCCCACTCGAGACGAGGACTGACTCCCCTGGGGCGACTCCAGACGTACCCCAAGATCCATGTCAGCACTGGAGAGGAATCCTCAGGTTCCGGCACCTACTCCACACAAGGTCTTAGGCCCCGGCATCGACGGGAGAGGAATCCCGAGAGGCCCCCAAGCTACTCACATGGGGACTGGCCTTTCCTGAGGCCACCACAGCGGATCCCTGAGGTCCCCGTCGTAAGTCGAGAGCACCTGCCGCAACTCGAGAAAATCCAGGAGGTTCTCCCCTCCAGGTGAGCTGAGTCCCATTTCCGCTGAGGTATCTCGAGGCTAATCACACCTTACCTGTGGAACTTCCAAAGGGTCCTTCACACCCTTACTGCAACTCAAGAAGTTCCCCGACATACCCGTCTCAACTCGAGAGGAAGCACGAGAGTCCCGCACACATCGAGAGAAGCCCCGTTTCCGCCTTCTAGCTCAAGAGGAGGGATCCTTTCCCTGCGTGGTCGGGATAGAATTCCCGATGTTCCTGTCACATCTCAAGAGGAGTCGCGCTCCACAGGAAAGGTGAGAGGAACTCCAGGGTCGTGCCACCATTCCCAGAGTCCCCTGGATCTCTCAGTCCATTCCAGGGAAACCTGTCTTCCCTTCACTGCCTCGACTTTCAAACGAGAATCGACTCACACCACGGTGGCACGTGGGACAGCCCTGTGGGAAAGCCTGGGAAAGCCTCGTGGGAAAGCCTCGGGAAAGCCTCGTGGGAAAGCCTCGTGGGAAAGCCTCGAGGGAAAGGCACAGATCCCTTGATCCAAGCATAGGGAAGCGTGACACTGCTGCTTCAGCTAAGGAGGAAAGCGCACGTGCATGCCCCACTCGAGAGGAGGACTGACTCCCTGGGGAGACTCCAGAAGTACCCCAAGATCCATGACAGCACTGGAGAGGAATGCTCAGGTTCCAGCACTGACTCCACACAAGGTCTTAGGCCCCAGCATCGACAGGAGAGGAATCCCGAGAGGCCCCCGAGCAACTCGCATGGGGACTGGTCTTTCCTGAGGCCACCAGAGCGGGTCCCTGAGGTCCCCGTCGTAAGTGGAGAGCAACTGCCGCAATTCGAGAAAATCCAGGAGGTTCTCCCCTCCAGGCGAGATGAGGGCCATTTCCGCTGAGGCGTCTCGAGGCTACTCACACCTAACCTCTGGAACTTCCAAAGGTCCTTCACACCCTTGCTGCAACTCAAGAAGTTCCCCGACATACCCGTCTCCGCTCCAGAGGAAGCACGAGAGTCCCGCCCACATCCAGAGGAGCCCCGTTTCCGCCTCCTAGCTTGAGAGGAGGGATCCTTTCCCTGCGTCGTCCGGAAAGAATTCCCGGCGTTCCCGTCGAATCTCAAGAGGAGGCGCTCTCCACAGGAAAGGCGAGAGGAACTCCAGCGTCGTGCCACCATTCCCAGAGGCAACCAGATGTCTCCGTCCATTCCAGGGAAAACAGTTTTCCTGCACTGCCTCGACTTTCAAGCCGAGGATGGACTCACACCACGGTGGCACGTGGGAGAGCCTTGTGAGAAAGCCTCGTGGGAAAGCCTCGTGGGAAAGCCTCGAGGAAATCCCCTGATCTCTTGATCCTCGCGAGGGAAGGGAGACACTGCTGCTACAGCTCGGGAGGAAAGCGCACGTGCATGCCCCCACTCGAGACGCGTACTGACTCCCCTGGGGAGACTCCAGAAGTACCCCAAGATCCATGTCAGCAATGGAGAGGAATCCTCAGGTTGCGTCACTGAGTCCACACAAGGTCTTAGGCCCCAGCATCGACGGGAGAGGAATCCCGAGAGTCCCCCGAGCAACTCGCATTGGGACTGGCCTTTCCTGAGGCCACCAGAGCGGGTCCCAGGGGTCCCCGTCGTAAATCAAGAGCACCTGCCGCAACTCGAGAAAATCCAGGAGGTTCTCCCCTCCAGGCTATATGAGGCCCATTTCCGCTGAGGCATCTTGAGGCTAGTCACATCTAACCTCTGGAAATTCCAAAGGTCCTTCACACCCTTGCTGCAACTCAAGAAGTTCCCAAACATACCCGTCTCGACTCGAGAGGAAGCACGAGAGTTCTGCCCATCCAGAGGAGCCCCGTTTCCGCCTCATAGCTCGAGAGGAGGGAACCTTTCCCTGCGTGGTCGGGAAAGAATTCCCGGCGTTCCCGTCGCATCTCAAGAGGAGGCTCTCTCCATAGGAAAGGCGAGAGGAACTCTAGGGTCGGGCCACCATTCCCAGAGTCACCCAGATGTCTGTCCATTCCAGGGAAACCTGTTTTCCCTGCACTGCCTCGACTTTCAAGCCGAGGATCAACTCACACCACGGTGGCACGTGGGACAGCCCTGTGGGAAAGCCTCGTGGGAAAGCCTAGTGGAAAGCCTTGAGGCAAAGCCACAGATCCCTTGATCCACGCGAAGGGAAGCATGACACTGCTGCTACAGCTCGGGAGGAAATCGCACGTCCCTGCCCCCACTCGAGACGAGGACTGACTCCCCAGGGGAGACTCCAGAAGTACCCCAAGATCCGTGTCAGCACTGGAGAGGAATCCTCAGGTGCGGGCACCGACTCCCCACAAGGTCTTAGGCACCAGCATCGACGGGAGAGGAATCCCGAGAGGCTCGCGAGCAACTGGCATAGGGACTGGCCTTTCCTGAGGCCTCGAGAGCGGGTCCCTGAGGTCCCCGTCTGAAGTCGAGAGCACCTGCCGCAACTCGAGAAAATCCAGGAGGTTCGTCCCTCCAGGCGAGATGAGGCCCATTTCCGCTGAGGCGTCTCGAGGCTAATCACACTTAACCTCTGGAAATTCCAAAGGGTCCTTCACAATCTTGCTGCAACTCAAGAAGTTCCCCGACTTACCCGTCTCCACTCGAGAGGAAGCACGAGAGTCCCGCCCACATCCAGAAGAGACCCGTTTCTGCCTCCTAGCTCGAGAGGAGGGATCCTTTCTCTGCGTGTTCGGGGAAGAATTCTCGGCGTTCCCGTCGCATCACAAGAGGAGACGCTCTCCACAGGAAAGGCGAGAGGAACACCAGGGTCGTGCCACCATTCCCAGAGTCCCCCAGGTGTCTCAGTCCATTCCAGGGAAACCTGTTTTCCCTGCACTGCCTCGACTTTCAAGCCGAGGATCGACTCACACCACCGTGGCATCGTGGTACAGCCTTGTGAGAAAGCCTCGTGGGAAAGCCTCGTGGGAAAGCCTCAAGGGAAAGCCACAGATCTCTTGATCCACGCGAAGGGAAGCGTGACACTGCTGCTACAGCTCGGGAGGAAAGCGCACGTGCATGCCCCGCTCGAGACGAGGACTGACTCCCCTAGGGAGACTCCAGAAGTACCCCAGGATCCATGTCTGCACTGGAGAGGAATCCTCAGGTTCCGGCACCGACTCCACACAAGGTCTTAGGCCCGTGCATCGACGTGAGAGGAATCCCGAGAGGCCCCAGAGCAACTCGCATGGGTACTGGCCTTTCCTGAGGCCACCACAGCGGGTCCCTGAGGTCCCCGTCGTAAGTCGAGAGCACCTGCCGCAACTCGAGAAAAACCAGGAGGTTCTCCCCTCCAGGTGAGCTGAGTCCCATTTCCGCTGAGGTATCTCGAGGCTAATCACACCTTACCTGTGGAACTTCCAAAGGGTCCTTCACACCCTTACTGCAACTCAAGAAGTTCCCCGACATTCCCGTCTCCACTCGAGAGGAAGCACGAGAGTCCCGCCTACATCCAGAGGAGCCCCGTTTCCGCCTTCTAGCTCGAGAAGAGGGATCCTTTCCCTGCGTGGTCGGGGATAGAATTCCCGGTGTTCCCGTCACATCTCAAGAGGTCGCGCTCCACAGGAAAGGTGAGAGGAACTCCAGGGTCGTGCCACCATTCCCAGAGTCCCCTGGATGTCTCAGTCCATTCCAGGGAAACCAGTTTTCCCTGCACTGCCTCGACTTTCAAGCCGAGGATCGACTCACACCACGGTGGCACGTGGGACAGCCCTGTGGGAAAGCCTCATGGGAAAGCCTCGTGGGAAAGCCTCGTGGGAAAGCCTCGAGGGAAAGGCACAGATCCCTTGATCCAAGCATAGGGAAGCGTGACACTGCTGCTTCAGCTCAGGAGGAAAGCGCACGTACATGCCCCCGCTAGAGACGAGGACTGACTCCCCTGGGGAGACTGCAGAAGTACCCAGGATCCATGTCTGCACTGGAGAGGAATGCTCAGGTTCCGGCACCGACTCCATACAAGATCTTAGGCCCTGGCATCGACGAGAGAGGAATCCCGAGAGGCCCCAAAGCAACTCTCATGTGGACTGGCCTTTCCTGAGGCCACCAGAGCGGGTCCCTGAGGTCCCCGTCGTAAGTCGAGAGCGCCTGCCACAACTCGAGAAAATTCAGGAGGTACTCCCCTCCAGGCGAGATGAGGCCCATTTCCCAGAGGCGTATCGAGGCTAATCACACCTAACCTATGGAACTTCCAAAGGGTCCTTCACACCCTTGCTGCAACTCAAGAAGTTCCCTGACATACCCGTCTCCACTCGAGAGGAAGCAGGAGAGTCCCGCCAATATCCAGAGGAACCCCGTTACCGCCACCTAGCTCGAGAGGAGGTATCCTTTCCCTGCGTGTTCGGGAAAGAATCCCGGCGTTTCCGTCGCATCTCAAGAGGAGGCGCTCCCACAGGAAGTGCGAGAGGTACCCCAGAGTCGTGCCACATTCCCAGAGTCCACCAGATGTCTCAGTCCATTCCAGGGAAACCTGTTTTCCCTGCACTGCCTCGACTTCCAAGCGAGGATCGACTCACACCACGGTGGCACGTGGGACATCCTGTGGGAAAGCCTCGTGGGAAAGCCTTGGGAAAGCCTCGAGGAAAGCCCCTGATCCTTGCAGAATGGAAGCTGACACTGAACAGTCGGAGGAAAGCGCCGGTGCATGCCCCCACACGAGAGGAGGACTGACTGACTTCCCTGGAGACTCCAGAAGTACCCCAAG
>NW_017200905.1:0-6857 GCF_001704415.2 Capra hircus | reverse complement strand
CATTTTAACCATATCCTGAATCATAAAGTCACCCGTAGTCATAGTCACCTTTTCTTTATGTAGTCATAGTTTCATGCCTAAATTATAGGCCAACTCGTGCTCAAATGGACTCTGATGTCAGGGGCAGATCAACTAATAAAAAGCTTGGATTGTCCCTCTGGAGGAAAGTGAGATCTTGGTCCCACGAGAAGAATCTGAAGGGTTAAGGGAACTTGCAAGAGTGGGGAAAGCTTAGTCCATCCTACATGTACCAAAATCTTAAATAAGGCTTATTTACTTTACCGAAGTAAAAAAACAGATGATGAAAACAATTATAAATCAATGAAAGGTAAAGAAACTCATAGTCTGTTATCAAAAATTGCATTCTAAGAAAACTTTGTTCTCTTAACCTAGAGAGGAGACTAAATTCCATCTGGTACCAGCTTACCAGAAGACAAACAAACAAACAAACAAATTATCGGTAAGCTTAAAAAAAGTATATTCCATATATCTTGAAGTAGCAGTATTTCTGCAAAGGCATCAGTGTGAAACCATAGAGGACATGGTTAAAACCTGATTAAATAGAAATTGACAATGTAATCTGGTCACTGCTGCGACTTGAAATGCTTTAATATGATAACTGGAATTATAACTGACAGCATTTGACCAGGACATATCAGATTTTCACGGATGTCACATAATTTCTAGGATATCTATATTAGGAACTGAAGGAATCTTTGAACCTAGGAAAGAAAACAACAGTCTCAAAGGCCCTTGCTGAATCATCTATCAGCAAGGAATGTCTTTGCAAGGATCGCAAAGTGAAGGGAAAATACACCGACCTGCCTCTGCAACTTCGGTCCTCTGAGCAGATCTGGAGGTCTCCCTTTGTATAAGCTAACCTGTTCCTTCCAAATAGAGGTTTGCAACACAAAACAAGTGGCCGCCTATTCTTCCCCGAAGGAGGCTCTCTTTCCCCACATCCTGCGAACTCCCTTTCCCAGCCTCCTGGAAAAGCGCTTCTTGCAGTTCCTTTCAGAAAATCCTATGGACGGAGAAGCCTGGTAGGCTGCAGTCCGTGGGGTCGCTGAGGGTCGGACACGACTGAGCGACTGCACTTTCATTTTCACTTTCATGCATTGGAGAAGGCAATGGCAACCCACTTACTGTTCTTGCCTGGAGAATCCCAGGGACGGGGGAGCCTAGTGGGCTACCGTCTATGGCGTCGCACAGAGTCGAACACGACTGAAGCAACTTAGCAGCAGCAGCAGCAGCAGTTCCTTTCTTAGGGGCAGTTATCCCTGAGATTGGGACCTGGAAAGGCAGAGCCACCTCCACACACACGTCTTTTCTGTCCCCTTTCCTCTGGAGGAGAGCTCTAGTGAGCCTAGGTCTGTCAGGAAAATTCTTGGCTTTGACGGGATCACACCCGGTGTGTGAACCTGCATACCCGACCTAGGGGCCACAGGGCACCTGTTTTGCTCGAGTGGGTCCTGGAGGGGTGCAGCATAGCAAGAGCTTAAAAATCCATCCAATTTGTCTTTTTTTTTTTTACCTCGAGAGAACGAGTTTGCTCCACCTCCACCCTTTGGCAGTGTGGAGGGAAGAGGGCACCACCCTCTCCCAAAGGGGACATAGGGCCTACCAGGAGAGAAAGGCCCCTTGAGGAGCTGAGCCCAGGTAGGCAGCCAGTGATGTCAAGCACACTCCCGCTGCTTGCTTCTTCATGGGCACTCCCACGATCTGCTAGGAATGTCTTTGCAAGGATCTCAAAGGGAAGGGGAGATACATGGCCCTGTCTCTGGAACTTCAGTCCTCTGAGCAGATCTGGAGGTCTTGAGTTGTATAAGCAAACCTGTTCCTTCCAAATAGAGGCTTGCAAACACACCCCCCGGTGGTTGCCTCTTCTTCCCCGAAGAAGTCTTTCTTTCCCCACATGCTGCGAACTCCCTGTCCCAACCTCCAAGAATAGCGCTTCTTGCCATTCCTTTCTTAGAGGCAGTTATCTCTGAGCTGGGGCCGTAGGGAGTAGCCCCACACTCACAGGGAAAGGCAAAGACTCCTCCATACATCTCCTCTATCCCCTTTGCTCTGGAGGAGAGCTCTAGTGAGCCTAGGTCTTTCAGGAAAATTCTTGGCTTGGACAGGATCTCACCCTGTTTGTGAACCTGCATACCCAACCAGGGGCCACAGAGCACCTGTTTCAGTAAAGTGGGCCCTGAAAGGGTGCAGCCTAGCAAGAGCTTGAAAATCCATTCAATTGCTGTTTTTGTACCTCTGACAGAGCGAGCTTGGCTCCACCCTTTGGCAGTGAGGAAAAAAGAGGCATGACACCCTCCCCAAGGGGACATGGGGCCTACTTCGAGAGGAAAGGCCCCTTGTGGAGATGAGGCCAGGAAGGCACACAGTCGTGTCAAACACACTCCCACTGCTTGCTTCTTCAGGGGCACTCCCGCTATCAGCTAGGAATGTCTTTGCAATGATCACAAAGGGAAGGGGAGATACAGGGCCCTGCTTCTGGACCTCCGGTGCTCTGAGCAAATCTCGAGGTCTCCCGTTGTTGGTCAAGGTCAAGGTCAAGTTCAAGTTCAAGGTCAAGTTGAAGTTCAAGTCAAGGTCAAGTTCAAGTTCATGGTAAAGGTCAAGTTCAAGTTCAGGTTCAAGGTCAAGGTCAAGTTCAAGGTCAAGATCAAGTTCAAGTTCAAGGTCAAGGTCAACTTCAAGGTCAAGGTCAAGGTCAAGTTCAGGGTCAAGTTCAAGGTTAAGGTTAAGTTCTAAGTCAAGTTCAAGGTCAAGGTCAAGGTCAAGGTCAAGTTCAAATTCAAGGGCAAGGCAAGGCCCAGCCCAAGGCCAAGGCAAGGGCAAGGGCAACGCCAAGGGCAAGGCCAAGGCCCAGGCCAAGGCAAAGGCCAAGGCCACCAAAGCGAAGCCCAAACCCCGTAACGCCTGACAAAAGGCAGAAGCCACTAGGCCCCTGCGCAGAGGAAGCCACTAAAGGCAGCAAGGCCACAGAGCTCCCCGACTCCCATTCCCACAGGAAGATATGAGGATAAAGGGCCTCATCCCAGCACAGCACCTGCTCCCACCACCACCCAACCCCGGCCCGCCCCCCGCAGCACTCCCCCTGAAACAACACTGTCTTCCCAGAAAAGAGAACGGAGAAGCCATGCGTGTGCCAAAGGAGCAAGATGAACGAACGATGCCAGGCCCTCCGAATTTGGGCACACCTGACGCCTCGGAACCCCGGGCCTGGCCGATGGGTCCCCGCCGTTCTCGGGTGGGAGGGGGGTCAACACGTTGGCCGAGAGCCCTTGCCCAGGCCACCTGCAAATCCCCTGAGATGTGATCCGACCACAGGGACCGAGGGCAAACGTACTGCTTGAGGTGCTGGAGGAGCCGGACGAAGCCATGGTGGGAGAGGCACACGGGCATGCTGCAGACTGCTGGCCGAGTGGGTGGGGACCCAGCAGCTCAGGACTCTGGAAAGCGGGAGGCGGCTCCGCCCCCATTGACGTCAATAAGGTTTGGGTGGGTAGATGGAGGGGGCCGCCCCTGGCCTCTTTCCAAGCAGAGACCCTGGACGGAGTCCCGTGGAGTGAGTGGGCTTTTCCCGGGCACGGCTGTGCCCCGGACCGCCAAGATCCCCGTTGGGGTGGGCGGGCAGTTCGGGGGCTTTGGTTTGTGGCCCTCCCTCTCAGCGGGGGGTGGGATCAATCCCGGGTGGATCAATCAGGGGCCCTCAGCAGTGCCAAGGGAGCTCACCGCCCAGGAAACGCCCCTAGGTCCCTTTGAATTGGCCACCAACGCCCCCTTTCCCAGCCTGCCTTGCTCTGGGATTTCCCGCCTTTTCACATTCCACAGGTCCCTGGGCCTCGACTGTCCCCCTCTGGCTCCTCTGAGGCATTCTGGGACACCAGACGCTCTCTCCAGCGCCTCCACCTAGATCCCTCGCTGTCCTCGCCTCTGTTTCCCCCCTGCCCCCTCCCCAACTCCTCCGTGGGCTCTTGGCGTCCATTCCCTACAGCAGTCCCAGAGTGCCACCCCCGAGGGCTTTGAGTTGCCTGGAGCCCAAGGCTCCGGACAGAGACCTGAGGGGCCAGCGTCTGGACTGGCAGCTAATGCCATTTGGGGCTTTTCTCACGTGGAGCCTGAGGCCCGAATATCCACGGGCAACCCCCCAGCGCGAGTGCCCTGGAGATACCCGACCAAGGGGACAGTGTACCCCCTACTGTGGGGAAGGAGGTTCCTGTTTTCCCTGCACTGGTTCGACTTTCACGCCGAGGATCGATCACACCATGGTGGCAAGTGGAATAGCCCTGAGAGAAAGCCTCATGGGAAGACTCGAGGGAAAGCCACAGATCCCTTGATCCACGGGACGGGAAGCGAGACACTGCTGCTACCGCTCAGGAGGAAAGCGCACGTGCATGACCCCACTCGAGCCGAGGACTGACGCCACTTGGGAGACTCCAGAAGTACGCCAAGATCCATGTCAGCACTGGAGAGCAATCCTCAGGTTCCGGTCCCGACTCCACACAAGGACTTAGGCCCGGCATCGACAGGAGAGGAATCCTGAGAGGGCCCCTAGCACCTCGCATGGGGACTGGCCTTTCCTGAGGTCACCAGAGCGGGTCCCTGAGGTCTCTGTCGAAACTCGAGAGCACCTGCCGCAACTGGAGAAAATCCAGGAGGTTCTCCCCTCCAGGCGAGATGAGGCCCATTTCCGCTGAGGCGTCTCGAGGCTAATCACAACTAACCTCTGGAACTTCCAAAGGGTCCTTCACACCCTTGCTGCAAGTCAAGAAGTTCTCCGACATACCCATCTCCACTCGAGAGGAAGGACGAGGGTCCCGCCCACATCCAGAGGAGCCCCGTTTCCGCCTCCTAGCTCGAGAGGAGGGATCCTTTCCTGCGTGGTCGGAAGATTCCCGGCGTTCCGGTCATCTCAAGAGGAGGCGCTCTCCACAGGAAAGGCGAGAGGAACTCCAGGGTCGTGCCACCATTCCCAGAGTCCCCAGATGTCTCAGTTAATTCCAGAAAACTGTTTTCCCTGCACTGCCTCGACTTTCAAGCCGAGGATCGACTCACACCACGCTGGTACGTGGGACAGCCCTGTGGGAAAGCCTCGTGGGAAAAAGCCTCGAGGAAAGCCACAGATCCTTGATCCACGCGAAGGGAAATGTGACACTGCTGCTACAGCTCGGGAGGAAAGTGCACGTGCATGCCCCCACTCGAGACGAGGACTGACACCTGGGGAGACTCCAGAAGTACCCAAGATCCATGTCAGCACTGGAGAGGAATCCTCATGTTCCGGAAACGAATCCACACAAGGTCTTAGGAACCGGCTTCGACAGGAGAGGAATCCTGAGAGGCCCCCGAGCAACTCGCATGGGGTCTGGCCTTTCCTGAGGCCACCAGAGCGGTCCCTGAGGTCCCCGTCGTCAGTCGAGAGCACCTGCCGCAACTCGAGAAAATCCAGGAGGTTCTCCCCTCCAGGCGAGATGAGGCCCATTTCCGCTGAGGCGTCTGGAGGCTAATCACACCTAACCTCTGGAACTTCCAAAGGGTCCTTCACCCCTTGCTGCAACTTAAAGAAGTTCCCCGACATACCCGTCTCCACTCGAGAGGAAGCACGGGAGTCCCGCCCACATCCAGAGGAGCCCCATGTCCGCCTCCTAGCTCGAGAGGAGGGATCCTTTCCCTGCGTGGTCGGGAAAGAATTCCCGGCCTTCCCGTCGCAATTCAAGAGGAGGCGCTCTCCACAGAAAAAGCGAGAGGAACTCCAGGGTCGTGCCACCATTCCCAGAATCCCCAGATGTCTCATTCCATTCCAGGGAAACCTGTTTTCCCTGCACTGCCTCGACTTTCAAGCCGAGGATCGACTCACACCACGGTGGCACGTGGGACAGCCCTGTGGGAAAGCCTCGTGGGAAAGCCTCGTGGGAAAGCCTTGAGGGAAATCCACAGATCCCTTGATCCACTCGACAGGAAGAATCAAACTGCTGCTACAGCTCGGGAGGAAAGCGCACGTGCATGCCCCCACTCGAGACGAGTACTGACTCCCCTGGGGAGACACCAGAAGTACCCCAAGATCCATGTCAGCACTGAGAGGAATCCTCAGGTTCCGGCAGCGACTCCACACAAGGTCTTAGGCCCCGACATTGACAGGAGAGGAATCCCGAGAGGCCCCGAGCAACTCGCATGGGGAGACCTTTCCTGAGGCCACCAGAGCGGGTCCCTGAGGTCCCCGTCGTAAGTCGAGAGCACCTGCCGCAACTCGAGAAAATCCAGGAGGTTCTCCCTCCAGGCGAGATGAGGCCCATTTCCGCTGAGGCGTCTCGAGGCTAATCACACCTAAGCTCTGGAACTTTCAAAGGGTCCTTCACACCCTTGCTGCAACTCAAGAAGTTCCCCCACATACCGTCTCCACTCGAGAGGAAGCACGAGAGTCCCGCCCACATCCAGAGGAGCACCGTTTCCGCCTCCTAGCTTGAGAGGAGGGATCCTTTCCCTGCGTGATCGGGAAAAATTTCCCGGCGTTCCCGTCGCATCCCAAGAGGAGGCGCTCTCCACAGGAAAGGCGAGAGGAATTCCAGGGTCGTGACACCATTCCAGAGTCCCACAGATGTCTCCGTGCATTCAAGGGAAACCTGTTTTCCCTACACTGCCTCGGCTTTCAAGCCGAGGATCGACTCACACCACGGTAGCACGTGGGACAGCCCTGTGGAAAGCCTCGTGGGAAAGCCTCTTGGAAAGCTCGTGGGAAAGCCTCGAGGGAAAGCCACAGATCCCTTGATCCACGCGAAGGGAAGCGTGACACTGCTCCTACAGCTCGGCAGGAAAGCCCAAGTGCATGCCCCACTCTGACGAGGACTGACTCC
>NW_017200904.1:0-6858 GCF_001704415.2 Capra hircus | reverse complement strand
CTAATCACACCAAACCTCTGGAACTTCCAAAGGGTCCTTCACACACTTGCCTAAAACTAAGAAGTTCGTCGACATACCCGTCTCCACTCGAGAGGAAGCAGGAGAGTCCCGCCCACATCTAGAGGAACCCGTTTCCGCCTACTAGCTCGAGAGGAGGGATCCTTTCACTGCATGTCGCGAAAGAATTCCCGCGTTCCCGTCGCATCTCAAGAGGAGGCGCTCTCCACAGGAAAGGCGAGCGGAACTCCAGGGTCGTGCCACCATTTCCAGAGTGCCCCCAGATATCTCAGTCCATTCCAGGGAAACCTGTTTCCCTACACTGCCTCGAATTTCAGGACGAGGATCTACTCACACCACGGTGGCACGTGGGACAGCCCTTTGGGAAAGCCTCTAGGGAAAGCCACAGATCCCTTGATCCACGCGAAGGGAACCGTGACACTGCTGCTGCAGCTCGGGAGGAAAGCGCACGTGCATGCCCCCACTCGAGACAAAGACTGACTCCCCTGGGGAGACTCCAGAAGTACTCCAAGATCCATGTCAGCACTGGAGAGGAATCCTCAGTTTCAGGCACCGACTCCACACAAGGTCTTAGGCCCCGGCACCAATGGGGGAGGATCCCGAGATGCGCCCGAGCAACTCGCATGGGACTGCCTTTCCTGAGGCCACCAGAGCGGGTCCCTGAGTTCCCCGTCCTAAGTCCGTAGCACCTGCTGCAACTGAGAAAATCCAGGAAGTTCTCCCTTCCAGGCGAGATGAGGAACATTTCCGCTGAGGTGTCTCAAGGCTAATCACACCTAACCTCTGGAACTTACAAAGGGTCCTTCACACCCTTGCTGCAACTCAAGAGAGATCCCCAACATACCCGTCTCCATTCGAGAGGAAGCACGAGAGTCCCGCCCAAATTCAGAGGAGCCCCGTTTCCGCCTCCTAGCTCGAGAGGAGGATCCTTTCCCTCAGTGATCGGGAAAGATTACCAGTGTTCCCGTCGCATCTCAAGAGGAGGCGCTCTCCACAGGAAAGGCGAGAGAACTCCAGGGTCGTACCACCATTCCTTGAGTCCCCAGATGTCTCAGTCCATTCCAGGGAAACCTGTTTTCCCTGCACTGCCTCTACTTTCAAGCCGAGGATCGACTCACACCACGGTGGCACGTGGGACAGCCCTGTGGGGAAAGCCTCGTGGGAAAGCCTCATGGGAAAGCCTCGAGGGAAAGCCCCCAGTTGCTTTGATCAACCCGAAGGGAAGTGTGACACTGCTGCTACAGCTCGGGAGGAAAGCGCACGTGCATGCCCCAACTCGAGACGAGGACTGATTCCCCTGGGAGACTCCAGAAGTACCCCAAGATCCACGTCAGCACTGGAGATGAATCCTCACGTTCCGGCACCGACTCCAAACAAGGTCTTAGGCCCCGGCATCGACGGGAGAGGAATCCCGAGAGGCCCCGAGTAACTAGCATGGGGACTGGCCTTTCTTGAGGATATCAGAGCGGGTCCCTGAGATCCCGGTCATAAGTCGAGAGCACCTGCACCAACTCGAGAAATTCCAGGAGGTTCTCCCCTCCAGGCGAGATGAGGCCCATTTCCCTGAGGCGTCCCCAGGCTAATCACACCTAAACTCTGGAACTTCCAAAACGACCTTCACATCCTTGCTGCAACACAAGAAGTTCCCCGACATACCCGTCTCCACTCGAGAGGAAGCACGAGAGTCCCGCCCACATCTAGAGGAGCCCCGTTTCCGCCTCATAGCTCGAGAGAAGGGATCTTTCCCTGCATGGTCGGGAAAGAATTCCTGGGGTTCCCGTCGCATCTCAAGAGGAGGCGCTCTCCACTGGAAAGGATAGAGGAACTCCAGGGTCGTGCCACCATTCCCAGAGCCTTCCAGATTTCTCAGTCCATTCCAGGGAAACCTGTTTTCCCTGCACTGCCTCGACTTTCAAGCCGAGGATCGACTCACATCACGGTGGCACGTGGGACAGCCCTGTGGGAAAGCCTGGTGGGAAAGCCTCATGGGAAAGCCTCGAAGGAAAGCCACAGATCCCTTGATCCACGCAAAGGGAAGCGTGACAAGCTGCTACAGCTCGGGAGGAAAGCGCACGTGCATGCCCCCACTCGAGACGAGGACTTTCTCCCCTGGGGAGACTCCAGAAATCCCCCAAGCTCCATGTCAGCACTGGAGAGGAATCCTCAGGTTCCGGCACCGACTCCAAACAAGGTCTTAGGACCCGGCATCGACGGGAGAGGAATCCCAAGAGGCCCCACGCTTCTCGCATGGGGACTGGCCTTTCCTGAGGCCACCAGAGCGGGTCCCTGAGGTCCCCGTCGGAAGTCGAGAGCACCTGCCACAACTCGAGAAAATCCAGGAGGTTCTCCCCTCCAGGCGAGATGAGGCCCATTTCCGCTGAGGAGTCTCGAGGCTAATCACACCTATCCTCTGGAACTTCCAAAGGGTCCTTCACACCCTTACTGCAACTCAAGAAGTTCCTCGACATACCCGTCTCCCACTCGAGAGGAGCACGAGAGTCCCGCCCAAATCCAGTGGAGCCCCGTTTCCGCCTACTAGCTCCGAGAGGAGGGGATCCTTTCCCTGCCTGGTCGGGAAAGAATTCCCGGCGTTCCCCGTCGCATCTCAAGAGGAGGCGCTCTCCACAGAAAAGGCGAGAGGAACTCCAAGGTCTTGCCACCATTCCAAGAGTCCCCCAGATGTCTCAGTCCATTCCAGGGAAACCTGTTTTCCCTGCACTGCCTCGAATTTCAAGCCGAGGATCGACTCACACTACGGTGGCACGAGGGACAGCCCTGTGGGAAAGCCTCGTGGCAAAGCCTCGTGTGAAAGCCTCGAGGGAAAGCCACAGATCCCTTGATCCACGCGAAGGGAACCGTGACACTGCTGCTACAGCTCTGGAGGAAACCGCACCTGCCTGCCCCCACACGAGACGAGGACTGACTTCCCTGTGGAGACTCCAGAAGTAGCCCAAGATCCATGTCAGCACTGGAGAGGAATCCTCAGGTTCCGGAACCGACACCGAACAAGGTCTTAGGCCTGGGCATCGATGGGAGAGGAATCCCGAAAGGCCCTCGAGCAACTCGCATGGGAATGGCCTTTCCTGAGGCCACCAGAGCGGGTCCCTGAGGACCCCGTCGTAAGTCGAGAGCGCCTGCCGCAACTCGAGAAAATCCAGGAGGTTCTCCCTTCCAGGCGAGATGAGGCCCATTTCTGCTGAGATGTCTCGAGGCTAATCACACCTAACCTCTGGAAGTTCCAAAGGGTCCTTCACACCCTTTCTGCAACTCAAGAAGTTCCCCGACATACCCGTTTCCACTCGAGAGGAAGCACGAGAGTCCCGCCCACATCCAGAGGAGCCCCGTTTCCGCCTCCTAGCTCGAGAGGAGGGATCCTTTCCCTGCGTGGTCGGGAAAGAATTCCGGCGTTCCCGTCACATCTCAAGAGGGGGCGCTCTCCACAGGAAAGGCGAGAGGAACTCCAGGGTCGTGCCACCATTCCCAGATCCTCCAGATGTCTCAGTCCATTCCACGGAAGCCTGATTTCCCGCACTGCCTCGACTTTCAAGCCGAGGATCAACTGACACCACGGTGGCACGTGGGACATCACTGTAGGAAAGCCTCGTGGGAAAGCCTGGTGGGAAAGCGTCATGGAAAGCCTCGTGGAAAGCCTTGAAGGAAAGCCACCGATCCTAGGATACACGGGAAGGGAAGCGTGACACTGCTGCTACAGCTTGGGAGGAAAGCGCACGTGCATGCCCCACTCGAGACGAGGACTGACTCCCCTGGGGAGAATCCAGAAGTACCCCAAGATGCATGTCAGCCCTGGAGAGGAATCCTCAGGTTCCGGCCCCGACTCCACACAAGGTCTTAGGCCCTGGCATCGATGGGAGAGAACAGCGACAGGCCCTCTAGCAACTCGCATGGGGACTGGCCTTTCCTGAGGTCACCAGAGCGGGTCCATGAAGTCCCCGTCGTAAGTCAAGAGCACCTGCCGCAACTCGGTAAAATCCAGGAGGCTCTCCCCTGCAGGCGAGATGAGGCCCGTTTCCACTGAGGTGTCTCGAGGCTAATCACACTTGACCTCTGGAACTTCCAAAGAGTCTTTCACAGCCATGCTGCAACTCAAGAAGTTCCCCGACATACCCGTTTCCACTCAAGAGGAAGCACGAGGGTCCCGGCCACGTCCAGAGGAGCTCCGTTTCCGGCTCATAACTCGAGAGGACGGATCCTTTCCCTGCTTGGTCGGAAAGAATTCCCGGCATTCCCATCGCATCTCAAGAGGAGGCGCTCTCCAAAGGAAAGGGAAGAGGAAATGCAGGGTCGTGCCACCATTCCAAGTCTCCCCCAGATATCTCAGTCCGTTCCACAGGAACCTGTTTTCCCTGCACTGCCTTGGCTTTCATGCCGAGGATCGACTCACACCACCGTGACACGTGGGACAGCCCTGTGGGAAAGCCTCGTGGGAAAGACTCGAGGGAAAGCCACAGATCCCTTGGTCCACGCAAGGGGAAGCGTGACACTGCTGCTACAGCATGGGAGGAAAGGGCACGCTCATGCCCCCACTCGAGACGAGGCCCGACTCCTTTGTGGAGACTCCAGAAGTACCCCAAAATCCATGTCAGCACTGGAGAGGAATCCTCAGCTTCCGGCCCCGACTCCACACAAGGTCTTAGGCCCCGGCATCGACGGGAGAGGAATCACGAGAGGCCCCTAGCAACACGCATGATAACTGGCCTTTCCTGCGGCCGCCAGAGCGGGTCCCTGAATCCCTGTCGTAACTCGAGAGCACCTGCTGAAACTCGGGAATATCCAGGAGCCTCTCCGTTCCAGGCGACATGAGGCCCATTTCCGCTGAGCATCTCGAGACTAATCACACCTAACCTCTGGAACTTCCAATGGGTCCTTCACACCCTTGCTGCAACTCAAGAAGTTCCCCGACATACCCGTTCCTCTTCACGTTCTGCCATAATGGTGGTGTCATCTGCATATCTAAGTTGATTGATATTTCTACCGGCAATCTTGATTCCAGCTTATGTATCTTCCATCCCAGCATTTTTCATGATGTACTCTGCATAGAAGTTAAATAAACAGGGTGACAATATACAGCCTTGACATACTCCTTTTCCTTTTTGGAACCAGTCTGTTGTTCCATGTCCTGCTCTAACTGTTGCTTCCTGACCTTCATCCAGATTTCTCAAGAGGCAGGTTAGGTGGTCTGGTATTCCCATCTCTTTCAGAATTGTGGCTAAAACAACAGTAAAAGGACCTTTCCGATGTCAGGCCAAGGAATTGTGTTTCCAGTCATTGAGCCACACCTGATCACTGAGCACAAATTCATGAATCTGTTCCTCAAGGGGAATGATATTCTTTTTTATACAAACTTAGTTACCTGATTTATTACCTTACCTAATTGTTCCATCTGCTGTGAAATCCCACCCCCTTACTTGTGGCAAATCTGCTAACACCTGCCTCACTGTGGGAGGGGGTCTCCCATAGAAAATTTCATAAGGACAACAACTGTGGGAACGTGCGGTTACCCGTAATATGAGTAAGTCTGCCGGAAGCAAGCCCATCCACGTACAGTCAGTCTCTATGATCCATTTTTGAAAGTGTCTCTTCAAGAGTTTGGTTGTTTCTTTCCACCATTCCAGAACACTGGGGCCTATATGCTGTATGTAATTTCCACTGATATTTAGAGCTTCACATACCTGTTAATTAACGCGGCTACAAAGACAGGGCCATTGTCGGATTCTATACTGGTTGGAAACCCAAGTCTGGGAATTATTTCTCAAATCAGCGAGCTACTTCATTTTCTTTTTCAGATCAGGTAGGGAAGGCCTCTGCCCAACCGGAGAAGGTACCTACTATTCTAGTAAGTCATGATAACAGGTGACTGCCTTTGCTTCCCGAAGGACACTCGCTTTCCCTGCATCCTGAGAACTCCACGTCTCAGCCAGTTGGAAAAGCGCTTCTTGGAGGTCATTATTCAGGGCAACTTCCCCTGGAGCCCGGGCCATAGGGAGCGGCTCCACACTCCCAGGGAAAGGCAGAGCCACAGCCACACATCTGTCCCATCCCCTTTGCTCTGTAGGAGAGCTCTAGTGAGCCTAGGTCTGTCAGGAAAATTCTTGGCTCCTATGGGGACACATTCTATGTGTGAAACTGCATCCAGGACCTAGGGGCCACAGGGCGCCTGTTTCTCTCGGGGCGGAGGGGTGGGGGCCTGAAGCAGTGCGGCCCAGCAACAGCTTCCACATCCATCAATTGCTCTTTTCTTACCTCTGATAGAACTAGCTTTGTTCCAGCCTTTGGCAATTTGGAGGCAAGCGGGCCCCACTTCCTCCCCAAGGAGGCATGGGACCTACTTTGAGTGGAAAGGCCCCTCACGGAGCTGAACCCAGGAAGGCACCCAGTCATGTCTGACACATTCCTGCATCCTGCTTCTTCATGAGCAATACCGCTATAAGCTAGGCATGTCTTTCCAAGGCTCAGAAGGACAGGGGAGATGCATGGTGCTGCCTCTGGAATTTCCGTCCTCTGAGCAGACCTGGAGGTCTCCCCTTGAAGGAGCTAACCAGTTTCTTCCAAATACAGGCTTGCCAAACACACACTGGGTGGCTGCCTCTTCTTCCCTGAAGGACGATCACTTTCCCCGCATCCTGTGAACTCTGCCATCCCAGCCTGCTGAAAAGCGCTTCTTGGAGGTCATTTTTCAGGACAATTTTCCCTGGAGCCCGGCCGTAGGAGGGCCCCATGCTCGCTGGAAAGGCAGAGTCACATCCACAGTCTGTTCTACCCCTTTGCCCCCTCGCAAGCTCTAGTGAGCCTAGGTCTGTCAGGAAAATTCTTGGCTCCTAT
>NW_017200903.1:0-6858 GCF_001704415.2 Capra hircus | reverse complement strand
AGGGTCGTGCCACCATTCCAAGAGTCCCCAGATGTCTCAGTCCATTCCAGGGAAACCTGTTTTCCCTGCACTGCCTCCACTTTCAAGCCGAGGATCGACTCACACGCAGGTGGCACGTGGGACCAGCCCTGTGGGAAAGCCTCGTGCCTGTTGGAAAACTTGGTGGGAATGCCAATGGAAAGCACACAGATCCCTTGATCGTCGGGCGCCGGGAAGACTGACACTGGTTCTAGAGCTCGGGAGAAAGCGCACGTGAATGCCCCACTCGAGATGAGGACTGAATCGCTAGGGAGACTCCAGAAGTACCCCCAGGATCCATGTCAGGCCTGGAGAGAAATCCTCACGTTCCGGCCCCAACTCCAGACAAGGTCTTAGGTTCCGGCATCTACGGTAGAGGAATCCAGGGAGGTCCCTAGCAACTCGCATGGGACCTGCCTTTCCTGAGGCCACCAGAGCGGTCCCTGAGGTCCCCGTCGTAAGTCGAGAGCACCTGCCGCAAGTTGAGAAAATCCTGGAGGTTCTCCCCTCAGGCGAACAGAGGCGAATTATTGCTGAAGCATCTCGAGGCCAATCACACCTACCCCCTGAACCGTCCAAAGTTCCTTCACACACCCTTGCTGCAACTCAAGAAGTTCCCCGATATACCGTATGCACTCGAGAGGAAGCAGAAAGGGTCCCGCCTGCCGGGGTCCAGCCCCGGTGGATCCAGGGAATTCGAAGGGTGGACGGCGTTGGCGTGGAAAGACTTGTTTATTTATTAATGTAAGATTAGATTAGGAAACTATAGTGTAGTAAGAAGATTAAGTGGAGGAAGAGGGCTGAATAGCTTGGTTTACGCGGAAGGCCAATAAAATTCCAGACAAGGAATTTGCACCATCTACGCTGGGCCACCGGCGCCCGCTTGAATATCTAAGGGTGCCTCGCCTTAAGCTCCCTTTCGCGCGGGTCTTAACAGCCGGGCAAGTAAGTAGACCTGGGCGAGCCTCCGCGCCCCAGATGGAGATTCAGCCTGAAGTTAAAGTAAAGAGCAGAGAGAGGGAAGGGGAGAGAAGAGGAGAGAGAGAGACATGGGGGGAGCCAGAGTCCCAAGAAACCAGGCCGAGAGACTAGTTCGAGAAACTGGTCCGAGAAACTGGTCCCCGGCCCCTGGCCCCCGTCCTTTATTGTTCAGAAGGCCTTTTATACTTTTGGTAAAACACGGAGATCAATGGGTAACACAGAATTATGTAGCGTTCGCAGCCCAGACTCTTTCTATACATCATTTTGTATACAAAAGGTCTCAGGTGATTTACATTATCTTCTGGCCAAGAAGCTTGTTAACACTTTTTATCTCTCTTCCTTAATGAATGTTGATTTTGTTTCCCCTGAAGTGTTTTTCTTTAATTTGCATCTCCTTAAAGCATTAAAGTTACATCTCTATAGAACAAAGGTGCAGTGGGATATAACAAAGAAGGTACTTAACTCGAAGATCTAATGTTGCTAATACCAGGTCTACTACTTGTTTTTCTATATACCAACTATATCTAAAAATAAAGGATATGAAAATTTGGCAGCAAGCATTGACCCAAAAAATGAAACCTTTAATCAGTCCTATTCTAAAGATTTTGACTCCTCGGAAGCTCCTACATTCCTAGGATGTTTTAAGCTTCCTGTGCCTCCTGCGGTCAGGAGGCCTCAAACAATCACATGCGCAGCTGTACGAGTCCTGCAGGCAGGCTAGAAAGCCATCAGAGGGTTTTTGGATTGAAACACTCTTTCAAATGCAGAAGACTAAAGCCCTGAATTGACTTTTTCCAGAAAATGTCAGAAGAGTGGAAAAGCAGAGCACAAAAGCCGGCAGATTTTTGTTGGGTACATGCTTAGGAATTTCCAGAGGGGTCCCTGAAGTCTGAGCACGCCTTGCGTATGTCAGCTTCCTTCCTCATGACCTTGTCATGGGCGGGATTCCTCACACTGGCTCCCGGCATCTCACCCTTTTTAATTTTAAATAATTAATTATTTATGTTTAAAATCAGGTGCAGTTCGGTCTCGAGATTCGAATGCTCTGCCGAAGAATCTAGACAATACAGGGAAGTATGATTATGAGGAGCAAGATTATAAACAGTAGACAGAACAGTCTTCAGAAATGAAGTTAGAGAAAGTGTGGGAAAAGTCATTGGCTTCTCCTGCGGTGGTAAAATCTAATCGGGAGTGTTCCAAGGTCTGAATCTGGTAATGCAGTTTCCCTAAGTCTAAACTAATATCTGAGCTGTTCCAAAAACACAGAAAACTTGATTTTTTAACATATTGGGCATTTACACTTGTTGAGTCAATGATTGCTGCCATACAGTTGTTGTAACACAGGAAGAACATAATTATCATATCAATAAGTTGTTACAGTTACAGGACATCTTTAAAACCACAAAAGAGCAGACATTACTTTGAGGAGTTAAACAAGATGAAAACATCCATGGTTCACAAGTCGCTACATTAGGTACGTTAAGTTTTCTGGAATCATTGGTGAAAAGAAGAACATAAGGAGAGGATAGACAAGCCAAAATAGAGTAAATAGAGTCATTTTTCGGTTGGAGTTTGCGCTGCAGCAGCTGTTAGTCCCGCCGGGATCTTGATGTTTTTTTTTTTTTTTGCCTCTTCTGCCATCGCGTGCGGCGGCCAAGCTACACGAAAATATGAGCAAATAGTATACAGTTCCCATACATCTCTTTTTCTCATCAAGTCTCTATCCCATAGTTTCGCAGATGGACGCTGGCGGAGCACTGGGTCCCGTCAGTCAGTAAGGCTGGCCCCGCCCGCAGCTTTTGGTGCGCGGCTGTTTCCCGCGGCGGTGGAGGCAGAGAAGTTCCCTTTTTCTTTTGTGGCGAATCAGTCTGTCCGGATCCAAATTGACGAATCTGCACCCTGTGGAAAAAATATAAACACTTCCTCGACCCGCAGTAAATTCTGGGTCGGTATCTTTTTGTTATCTGGAGGAGATCTTTTTGCTTTACCAATGGCTTTTTATTTTACTGTTCCAAATGAATCAGCATTCAACTTATTACAAAGAGAACATGTTGTAAAATCTGATGGGGAAAACTATACTTAATTTCTCCTTTTTTAATTTTTGAATTAACAAAGCATGTGAGGGTAAATGATGCAAGATCTGATCACAAGAATTTCCTATAGCAATCTGCCAATCATCAAACATTTGAAAAGCATCAAGTTGTTCTCTGTTATATGGAATTACAATTTTTGATGGCTCTTTACTAAACAATGTAATAAATCAGTATACTTGAATTAATCTTTTTAATTAATATGTCAGTAATTTTTCCTTAGGCAGAGGCCATTGTTCCACCAAGTTGGGATAAGATAAAACTATTTTTTTGGGGGTCATTGGTAGATGGAACCAATGGGCCTTCTTGTCACAAGCATCCTGTAGGTATACATTTTGTGGCAAGAATAATTTAATCTCCTCTTTTGGCAATATTAATCTTAATTACTGATCATTTAAAGCCTCATTCACTTTAACAAAAGCCAACTCTGTCTCACTAGTCAACCTTTTTTTTAGAACTGGGATTAGGATTGTTTTTTTTTTTTTTAGCAATCAAACAAAAGGCTTTAAATCTACAGAAGTCAGTTTTAAATGTGGGCATATCCAATTAATATCACCTAATAATTTTTGGAAATCATTTAAAGTTAGTAAACAATCTCTCAGCAGCTTTAAAAGGACATTATCAGTTTTAAAACTTTTGGCAGACCTAAATATAAGAAGAAAAGAGGTGTTACACAAATATCTTTATAAGCTTTTTTAATGATCTTTTTATAACCCAAATCTGGTCTATAGCCTTTTAGATGACAAGTAACCATTTAATCTTTGCTTGAATACTTCCAGCAACGGGGAGCTCACTATTCACCAAAGGTTTTAAACTCTCTCACCTCTTACTCTATAGCATTTTTATCCTGCATACCACCTTTTCTAATCCCACCAACTCCTTTTCAGTAATATATGTTGGCCAGGAGCTGCGCTAGTCTCTCAGCAATGTAAGAAACATCTTGTCTATTGTCTAACAGCCATGACATTTTATATCTTTGAATTAAAAAATCTTTTAAAGGCCTAGAAGCTGCAATTTTTTGCACCCAAAAAGCTAGATCTAGATCCTCTGGGGCTTTTTTTGTCTGGTTTTTCTGTTTGGTAATAAGGTAAAAGCAAAAGCTGTGCTATTTTTTTTATTATTATTAATTGCACAGTTTTAGCAGGTGGCGAGATCAAAACTTCAATTTTTTCAGTATAATCAGAATTTACTACACAAGACACTACCGAAATTTCTTGAAAAGAAAGCAAGCTATGCCCAGCACAAGTCTTACAATGTCCTCAGGCAGGGGACTAGCCACTGGAATCTGAGTCAGGAGTTATTATTATTAAGGTGGTGGAACTGAGGTCCAGGCCTGAGCTACCTGGGGTTGTTTGGTACGGCTTGTTATCTCTGTTTAGCAGGACATTTTGGCAAAAAATGTTCTATTTGGCCTCAAGAGAAACACCTTGCATTTGTAAAGTCCTTTTTTATTACGAATATTTTTTTTTGTTTGTTTTTTCTTCCTTTTTTTTTTTTTTTGGATGAGGCCCCTCCTGAGGGGATTTTATGCAAGGAGCAAGCTGTTTTAAAAGCTCTTTTGCTCAAAAATATTGTCACTATCGTTTTCAAACTTAAGCAATGTTCTGGGAGGCTTTGGATATAAAGTGGGGAGTTCTTAAGCCCTGGGGAGCGCAAGCAGAGGTTGCAGTGGTCGCCTTAAATAAGATAACTTTTTTAAAGGTTTGGTTTGTGTAGAGGGGGAGGGGCTCTCCAGGGCGCTCGGCCGCTGCGTCCTGTAAGCACCCTCCTTCCTCGGGAGGAAGAGTAGTCTCTCTCCTTTTGTTTGCCAATGGCAGAAAATACGATCTGCATAGAAGGTGGAGACCCACTACCATTTACCGCTATAGCCTCTCCCATAGGCTATCTAACAGCCTCATGACAGGGGTCCAGAACATTTGTAATCATATTTTACAGAGCAAAAGCATTTACAGGCCCATGCAAAGTATAGTAAGTTTTTAGCTGTTTTGTTAGCTTCACCCAAGTATCTAAATCCCTTTTTTGGAAACCAAGGACATTGCTCTCGTAACAGTAGTCTTTTAATCTTTAATTTGTCTTTTTTGTTTAACAGTTACAAAATTACTTGTATAAAGAGGTGTCATTGTTTTGAGTCATTGTTACCCATGTCAGAAAATTAAGAGTTATAGAAAAGTCTGCCTTGACAAAAAGGTTTTACCTTAGCCAAGGGGGTTTTGTTTTAAACCCTAAGATAGCAGGTTTCTTTTCAACCTCTAGAGCACCAGGTTTCTCTTAAACCCTTGAACACTTCCCACTCCTCCTCACCCTGTCTATCCTACAGGGGGGTCCGCGGCACCCTGAGTGGGGTCCTAGCCGTCCCGAACACTCAACATTGGGGGAGTACCCGAAAGTACTCCGGGGGGAGTGATTAAGTCACTCCGGGGGGAGCAACAGAGAGTGCTCCGGGGGAGCACAGAGAGTGCTCCGGGGGGAGCTTTTGCTCCGAGGAACCTACCTTCGAATAGCCTGTTCCGGGCGCCACTTGCCGGGGTCCAGCCCGGTGGATCCAGGGAATTCGAAGGGTGGACGGCGTTGGCGTGGAAAGACTTGTTTATTTATTAATGTAAGATTAGATTAGGAAACTATAGTGTAGTAAGAAGATTAAGTGGAGGAAGAGGGCTGAATAGCTTGGTTTACGCGGAAGGCCAATAAAATTCCAGACAAGGAATTTGCACCATCTACGCTGGGCCACCGGCGCCCGCTTGAATATCTAAGGGTGCCTCGCCTTAAGCTCCCTTTCGCGCGGGGTCTTAACAGCCGGGGCAAGTAAGTAGACCTGGCGAGCCTCCGCGCCCCAGATGGAGATTCAGCCTGAAGTTAAAGTAAAGAGCAGAGAGAGGGAAGGGGAGAGAAGAGGAGAGAGAGAGACATGGGGGAGCCAGAGTCCCAAGAAACCAGGCCGAGAGACTAGTTCGAGAAACTGGTCCGAGAAACTGGTCCCCGGCCCCTGGCCCCCCGTCCTTTATTGTTCAGAAGGCCTTTTATACTTTTGATAAAACACGGAGATCAATGGGTAACACAGAATTATGTAGCGTTCGCAGCCCAGACTCTTTCTATACATCATTTTGTATACAAAAGGTCTCAGGTGATTTACATTATCTTCTGGCCAAGAAGCTTGTTAACACTTTTTATCTCTCTTCCTTAATGAATGTTGATTTTGTTTCCCCTGAAGTGATTTTCTTTAATTTGCATCTCCTTAAAGCATTAAAGTTACATCTCTATAGAACAAAGGTGCAGTGGGATATAACAAAGAAGGTACTTAACTCGAAGATCTAATGTTGCTAATACCAGGTCTACTACTTGTTTTTTATATACCAACTATATCTAAAAATAAAGGATATGAAAATTTGGCAGCAAGCATTGACCCCAAAAAATGAAACCTTTAATCAGTCCTATTCTAAAGATTTTGACTCCTCGGAAGCTCCTACATTCCTAGGATGTTTTAAGCTTCCTGTGCCTCCTGCGGTCAGGAGGCCTCAAACAATCACATGCGCAGCTGTACGAGTCCTGCAGGCAGGCTAGAAAGCCATCAGAGGGTTTTTGGATTGAAACACTCTTTCAAATGCAGAAGACTAAAGCCCTGAATTGACTTTTTCCAGAAAATGTCAGAAGAGTGGAAAAGCAGAGCACAAAAGCCGGCAGATTTTTGCTGGGGTACATGCTTAGGAATTTCCAGAGGGGTCCCTGAAGTCTGAGCACGCCTTGCGTATGTCAGCTTCCTTCCTCATGACCT
>NW_017200902.1:0-19273 GCF_001704415.2 Capra hircus | reverse complement strand
GAGAAAAATGTACTCAAGGTAGTTAAATGCACATGTTTACACAAAAAGTTGTATGTGAATGCTCACATCAGCATTATACCTAATAGCCAAAAATGTGAAACACCCAAATGTTCAGCAGTTGATTAATGGATAAACAATGTGGTACATCCATGCAATGGAACAGTATTCAGCAATAATAATAAGATATTCATATATGTAACCACATGGATGAAACTTTTAAATAGTATGCTAAATGGATACTTTATGCATATAAAATGCCTCAGTTCAGTTTAGTCACTTAGTTGTGTCTGACTCTTTGCGATCCCAAGGACTGCAGCATGCCAGGCTTCCCTGTCCATTACCAACTCCTGGAGGTTGCTCAAACTCATGTCCATTGAGTCAGTGATGCCATCCAGCCATCTCATCCTCTGTCATCCCCTTCTCCTCCTGCCTTCTATCATTCCAGCATCAGGGTCTTTTCAAATAAGTCAGTTCTTTGCATCAGGTGGTCAAAGTATTGGAATTTCAGCTTCAACATCAGTCCTTCCAATAAATATTCAGGACTGGTCCCCTTTAGGATGGACTAGTTGGATCTCTTGCAGTCCAAGGGACTCTCAAGAGTCTTCTCCAACACCACAGTTCAAATGCATAAATTTTTCAGTGCTCAGCCTTCTTTATGGTCCAGCTCTCACATCCATACATGACCACTGGAAAAACCATAGCCTTGACTAGACAGACCTTTGTTGGCAAAGTAATGTCTCTGCTTTTTAATAAGCTGTCTGGGTTTGTCATACTGTTCTTCCACTGAGCAAGCATCTTTTAATTTCATGGCTGCAATCACCGTCTGCAGTGATTTTGGAGCCCAGAAAAATAAATTCAGCCGCTGTTTCCTCTGTTTCCCCATCTATTTGCCATGAAGTGATGGGACTGGATGCTATGATCTTAGTTTTTTGTACATTGAGTTCTAAGCCAACTTATTCACTCTTCTCTTTCACGTCATCAAGAAGCTCTTTAGTTCCCTTTGGATTTCTGCCATAAGCGTGGGGTCATCTGCATATCTGAGGTTATTGACATTTCTCCCTGCAATCTTGATTCCAGCCTGTGCTTCATCCAGACCAGTATTTCTCATGATGTACTCTGCATATAAGTTAAACAAACAAGGTGACAACAGACAGCCCTGTGTTGTCCTCCTTTCTCAATCCTGAACCACTCAGTTGTTCCATGTTTTGTTCTAACTGCTGCTTCTTGACCCACATACATGTTTATCACAGAAAAGTAAGATGGTCTGGTATCCCCATCTCTTTAAGAGCTTTCCAAAGTTTGTTATGACCCACATAACCCACATAGTCAACGGTTTTAGAGTAGTCGATGAAAATTAGGTAAATTTTTTTTTTAATTTCCTTGCTTTCTCTATGATATAGTAAATATTGTAAATTTTATCATTGGTTCCTCTGTCTTTTCTAAACCCAGCTTGGGCACCTAGTACTAAGGAGTACTACTCAGCACTTAAAAAGAATGAACTACAGATATGGCAATAGGAACATATTATTCAAGCATTTTGCAAAGTAAAAGAAGTAATAGAGAGACTACATACCATACCAATGTGGACTACATGTGTAGGAGTTGATTAGACACACTGATGAGGTTGCAGACACACAGATCTTGGTTATATAGAATTGTAGAAAAGTCAGAGCTGGAGACAGGAAGTAAATCTGTGGTTGTCATGGAGTGAGGATGAGGTGGGAGGATTCAATGAAAAGATTTGTGAGAAAACCTGTGTGTTGATGAAATGTTCTATGCTACTCTGCATTATGGGAATTAAGTACAAGTCACATAGTGATTTTAAAAATTCTTGTAGCCATATTTTTAAATGTAAGAAAGAAAAAAAATTATAAAAACTTTAATTACAGCATATATTTGACATAACCAGATACATCTGAAATGTTATGCTCCTCGTTGCACTGGTGTTTCCAGTGCTGAAACACCTCATGTGCTTGATGCTACTGTAGTGAATAGTTTAGCTCCATCTCATTATTTTGGTGGTATCATCACCACACTCAGACTGGGATAGACTGACAAAGCTCATAAAATTGTGCACTGAAATGTATACATTTTATCGCATGCAAATTATACATTAAAAAGCTACCTAAAAAATGAGCAAAATAAAACAGCACAAATAATGATGACGATGAATGACTCCTGTGTATACTTTTAGAATATAAACAATATATTCATATATCTGTCTCTATCATCTATTTGTCTATCTTGCAAATTCAACATTCAAAAAGGAATCAATTGTTTCAGAAACTAGATGTTCAATATACAGAAAATCAGACCAGTCAATCTGACAGGAAACCAACACTGGAATAACCATTGGAAGGACTGATGCTGAAGCTGAAGCTCCAATCCTTTGGCCACCTGATGCGAATACCCGACTCACTGGAAAAGTCCCTGATGGAGGAGAAGGGGGTGACAGAGGATGAGATGGTTGCATGGCATCACTGACTCAATGGACATGAGTTTTGAGCAAACTCCTGGAGAGAGTGAAGGACAGGGAAGCCTGGCGTGCTACACAGTCCATGGGATCAAAACGAGACAGACAATACTTAGCTACTGAACAGCGATACAAAAAGTCAGAATTTAAAACAATGTACCTGGAATTCTTTTTTCACAATTGAGAACACGCTGAAGCCTTGTTTTTCATATTTTCTTGACTTTTTCTCTATAAAACACATAGTTTCTAAAACACTTGATTGACTCTTGAGTATTGAAAAATGCAAGACCTTAATGTGACCCTAACATACACCGGAGAGAAGATAGGCAAAGAGTAGCAGTGTTCCCTTAAGGCACACATCTCCCATGATCAATATCAGTGGAAGCAAAGAAACAAGGGCATGGAAAAAGAAGTAAATCCCTTTATTATGGATTCATTCTTCAACAGAATCTTTTCAGCTGACTGTTAATTTGAAATTCAAGGCAGAAATAAAAAATAGCATCTGGTCATGTAGCTTCAGATAAATGGATGCACGCCTGAGCCTCATCGCCCTAGGAGCTTATTCTCCTTTATTTCAGTGACCTTCTGGGATAATTATGGTCACCATTTACAGAGCTTATTGATTAATTAATAAATGATGATAAACCCAAGCATTTCTAAGTGTAGGGCATAGCAGCAGCAGAACAGGCGTTGAATACTAACCTCCCACCTTGGTAATTGCAGTCAGAAGGAAATGCAGGAAGCCCTAATGTTTGATGGGTCTAAGCTACAGTTGAGGAAATGGAAGAATTCCAGCCGTTTGCTTCCATCTGCCCTTAGTTAGCAGTCTAAAGCGCTGCCCAAAAAGACACATCAAACAGTTATTTATCACACAAATGGGAAGACTGAAAACCCTTACCCTCCCATGCTTTTTCACACAGAATTTCTACATCTGTTCTCCATTATCTTTATTGTCCTTAGTATCCTGTTGTATATTGTTGGGAATAATGTCTTTCTGAAAGTCCACAAAGTGAAACATTCTTTATTTCAACTGGAGGAGCAGTGTTCAGATTTCCTATAAAGATACATTTTTAAAATCCACACGAGTTTATTTCTGTGTTTTTTATATAAATACAGTAGACAGGAATACATATAAGCATGAGATAGATTATCTATGTTTGATACTGGTTTTGATTCACTTAAATATTATGCTTATTGTGGAGATCTAAAAATTGAACTTAGTTTCCTGTTGGAGAATGTAGGGCAATACTAAAGCATATATATATATTTTAAAAATCTTGATATTAAGAAATATTCTTATTTATTCACATACATATTTTAACAAGGTCAGAAAAATCTCACTGCTTTATTATTCTTTGTAATGGATATATAGATAAACTACAAAATTTAAAATGGTGATTTAATTTTTAACAAAAAAATAAGCAAAATATATTACACCTTTTCACAGTGTCTAAGTTCTTAAATAGTATGTTTATAAACAATTTCCTCTAAACTACATGTATATATACACAAATATTTGTATGTAAGCTATTTATCTATATATATCAACATTCAGAAAACTAAGATCATGGCATCTGGTCCCATCACTTCATGGGAAATAGATGGGGAAACAGTAGAAACAGTGTCAGACTTTATTTTGGGGGAGGGCTCCAAAAATCACTGCAGATGGTGATTGCAGCCATGAAATTAAAACACACTTACTCCTTGGAAGAAAAGTTATGACCAACCTAGATACCATATTCAAAAGCAGAGACATTACTTTGCCAACAAAGGTCCGTTTAGTCAAGGCTATGGTTTTTCCAGTGGTTATGTATGGATGTGAGAGTTGGACTGTGAAGAAGGCAGAGTGCCAAAGAAATGATGCTTTTGAATTGTGGTGTTGGAGAAGACTCTTGAGAGTCCCTTGGATTGCGAGGAGATCCAACCAGTCCATTCTAAAGGAGATCAGTCCTGGGTGTTCATTGCAAGGACTAATGCTAAAGCTGCAACTCTGATCCTTTGGCCACTTCATGCGAAGAGTTGACTCATTGAAAAAGACCCTGATGCTGGGAGGGGTTGGGAGCAGGAGGAGAAGGGGACAACAGAATATGAGATGGCTGGATAGCATCACTGAGTCAATGGACATGAGTTTGAGTGAACTCCAGGAGTTGGTGATGGACAGGGAGGCCTGGCGTGCTGAGATTCATGGGGTTGCAGAGTCGGACACGACTGGGAGACTGAACTTAACTGAATATGCATTTATGAAAATGAATGATTATCATTAATTTATATATTTTTATTTAAGATGGTTATCAAAATCATGACCAGTCAATAGACTCCACTCTAGTTTAAAAACAATAAATGAGCAAGAGAGAGACAATCTATCCTTATTTATCAGCTTGGGTAATCATATAATTTTTCTCTACATACCCACGGATATTAAATCTATTCTTCCTAATGCATTATTTTGTTCTTTATGTAATTTTAGAAACAAAGTTAATCAAGCAAGATGCCAGCCTCCTCTAGCCAGGCCTGGCTGAGCCATAATGATCAGAGCTTCTAAAGAAGAGTCACTGGATGAAAGTGGAAAGAACTAACTATCTTTGTCCAACACATTCTCCCCACAGCCAATTCCAGACACAACCAAGCTCACCAGCTGTTCAGGGTGTGTTTTTCCTGCCGGCTGATAGCATGGTGAAGATTATCCACAAATTCTCCCAAGTCATCTGCTCAATAGAGCAAAGGAGCATTCCCTGTCCAACTGTCTAACCAATAATGGTTCTTTCCACTCAGATGAGTCCTTGTCTGAGAAATCGAGGAACTAATTAACTCTTACATGTATGCTAATGAAGTCATAAAGTCATAAAAAAATGAAGAAAAAGACAAGCAGAGTCAAATTTGCTGTCAGCTAACATTTAAACAGATTTTTAAGTTTACATTTTTTAGCTCTGGAAGGGCTTCTTTTCCTCTTCTGAGAGACGGGCAGTTCCTCCACCTAATGCAGGAGTCGCGACCGAGCTTCCCTGTCGGCAGGTTACCAGTGTTGGTAGGTTAGCCCTGCGACCCGGTGGGCCCCAGATGACACGCCAGGCGATGCGCGCCTCCACTGTGGCCGCGGGATCCGGAGGTGATCCTACACCCGCTTCTTTGTCTCTTTCTGACGCCGTGTCATGACTGTTAACAGCATAGGCAGATGAAAGGTTTCTGTTTCCTTGAACAGAAATACGAAGGCAGACAACTTTCCTCTGAATCACAGACAGTGGCGAGCATTTAGGAACTTGAAAAACCTCTTCAAGAGGGGAATTAAACTGCTCGATTATTTCTACCCCTCCCTCATCCACCATTAAAGATGTCTGGTAAAGCATATATATGGAGGAATCAATATATTATATATGGTTCTGATGAACCTATTTGCAGGGCAGGAATAGAGACACAGGCATAGAGAATGGGCTTGTGGACGCAGGGCAGGAGGGAGAGAGAGTAGCATTGCCCCGTATACAAGGACCGTACGGGAAACGGACAGTGGGAACTGCTGCAGAGCCCAGGGAGCTCAGCTTGGCGCTCTGCGCTGACCCAGAGGGCTGGGATGGGGCTGAGGGTGGGAAGGAAGCTCAAGAGAAGGGGGCAGATGCTTCCATATAGCTGATGCACGTTGTTGTACAACAGAAAATACCACAACATAGTTACTCAGCTACACTTCAGTAGAAATTGTAAATAAACAAAGATGTCTGTCCAGAAGGGATTTCCCACCTCAGGGAACTGGGTCTTGGTGAGGCTCTGTCCTGCCCAAGCAGAGAATCCATGAAGAACACACAGAAGGGGCCCACAGGGGAGCTGGGCTAGACCCCCACACCCAGAAAGTCTCACCCAGAGACTCTCCATAGCCAAAATCAGGCAATAAGAACTTTCAGATTAGTACTTGACCTTGGCCAGTTTTCTCTCTTCCACTCCAGCATAGCAGAAACAAAAGAAAAGGCAACTTTGAGCCAAGCTAGAGTTGGGGGCAAGCAAGGAGACAGGCACTATATTAGATTTGTCTTCTGGACTTTTTTACATGTATGTGTTTATTTTTACTGAGATGTAAATGACATATAGCATTATATTCATTTTAGGTATACAACATAATGATTTGATATCTGTATGTGCTGCAAATTGATTGTCACACATAAGTCAAGTTAACATCTGTCACCATACCTAATTACAAGGCATTTTTTTCTTGTGATGAGAATTTTAATATCTATTCTCTTAGCAACCTTAAATTATGCAATATGTTATTAACTATAGTGCCATGCTGTGCATGACATCCCCAGGGCTTACTTTATAACTGGAAGAGTGTATGTTTTGACTCCCTTTAACCATTTAGCCAACCGCTACCACCCCTCTCTCTGGCAACCACCAATTTGTGCTCTGTTTCTATAAGCTTGTTTTTTTTTAACATTTTTTTATATTGAAAATTATTCTGTAGGTTGTAGATTCTGCTCAAGTCTAAACATCTAAATGTCTTTAAGTTGGCTACATAATTTGCCATTTAACCTGGGACTTCTTTGAAAGTAAGAGTAAGGGGTTGTTACAAATAATTAACACATATCAAGAGCTGACTCACTGGAAAAGTCCCTGATGCTGGGAAAGACTGAATGTGGGAGGAGAAGGGAACGACAGAGGATGAGATGGTTGGATGGCATTACCGACTCAATGGACATGAGTTTGAACAAGCTCCAAGAGATGGTAAAGGACAGTGAGGCCTGGTGTGCTGCAGTCCATGAGGTCACAAAGAGTTGGACATGACCTGGCAATTGAACAGCAACAATCAATACACAGTGGCATAAACCATTATATTATTACTGCCATGCACACTGAAATGTATGGTCATCTTATTTTGTAGGGGAAAAAAAAGCGCTTTTCATATTTGTAATCTATTCAGTCAGATGGTTTGAAAAATGATTGAACTTTGCTTCCACAAAAGTTACCCCAATGATAATTTGTTTTTCTTTAACAGTTTTAAGGGAATGGGGAAGTATAGTATAGTCTCTGCTGCTGCTGCTAAGTCTCTTCAGTCGTGTCCGACTGTGTGACCCCAGAATGGCAGCCCACCAGGATCCCCCGTCCCTGGGATTCTTCAGGCAAGAACACTGGAGTAGGTTGCCATTTCCTTCTCCAATGCATGAAAGTGAAAAGTGAAAGTGAAGTCTCTCAGTCATGTCCGACTCTTAGACACCCCCTAGACTGCAGCCTACCAGGCTCCTCCATCCATGGGATTTTTCAGGCAAGAGTACTGGAGTGGGGTGCCATTGCCTTCTCCGGTAAGAGACAAGCAGCCCACAGATATTTAGATGAAAGACAAGAAGATAAAGCAGGGATAATATCATGAATTTAAGAGAAGAAATAAGCTTCAGGATAGTGAATAGACTCTAAGTGTACTAAAAACAGGGCCAAGTACCTGTATAAGGGCTTGTGACTACATCCAATTTCCCCATTCCCTTAAAACTGTCAAATTAAAAGCAAATCCAGATTTAGATAAGGAGAGACTTTATTTGAAGGCTAGTGCAATAGTGGGAATTGTCCCATCTAAGGATCCACAAGCATGGCAATGTCAAAGAGAAAAAGACATTTATAGGGAGGGGGAACAGGTGAATTTAAAGGAGAAGCTGGACAGACGAGATGGGGGAATGGACAGGTGATCTGAGAGGGAATACTTCTTACTGTGGCCAGCCGGTTCTCATGACTGGGGCTGGTGGGGGCAGGGGCGGTTCTGCACTTTAGTGTTTGCTAAACTGGAGGAAAGCCATAGGGCAGGGGCCTGTGTGGAGAAGAGACTTGATGAAACTTTGGTTTAGCCATGGCAGAGAATAGAGAACAGGCAATTCTGACTACTTGGTCAAAAGAGGTAAGGGTCCCTGCGCCACAGCCTCCAGGTTTAGACTTCTTTCCATCTTCCAATATGTACCTAGTCATTTTTTTTTAACCTAATCATGAAGTATTTCACTCCTACAGAAAATCCAAGGAGCTAAGATGACAAAGCACCATGTACTGTCCATCCAGCTTAATAAAGCTTGACATGTTGCTATGTTTGCTTCAAGTGTTTTTATTTTGTTTTAATTAAAAAAATGAAAATCTTATAAATACAGTTGCAACTCTCCCATGTAACACATTCTCTAGCCTACTCTTGAAAAATGGAACTGTGATTCAATTCTTAATTTGCTGTCTTTTAAACCATGAATGTGTATGTACAATCAACAGTATCACTTGTGTGTTTTAGACATTTTTATAAACGTTCTCATACTGTAGTGGTTATTATTCTACAACTTGGTTATTTTCACTGCACATTGTTCCATAATTTTATCCATTTGATTCATGCGGCTTCAGTTCATTAATTTCAATTGCAGATCAGAGTTATACTTCATGAACATTTCATAATATTTATGAATTCCTTGGTAGACATTCTATTTTGCTGTAATTTTTTAATTATCATTTCAAATAATACTAAAATGAGCATTACTTCAGACGTCTCTTCGGGTGCTTGTGTAGCTGATTCTGAAGGCTATATATCCAGATTGTCAGGTGTGAGTGGTGGTGCTATGTTACAATCCAATGATCTATGTAAGAGGGCTCCCTTGCCCCAGTATGTGTTGTGCTTAGTCACTCAGTCATGTCCACCAGGCTCCTCTGCCCATGGGGATTCTCCAGGTAAGAATACTGGAGTGGGTTGCCATGCCCTCCTCCAGGGGATCTTCCCAATCCAGGGATTAAACCCAGGTCTTTTACATTGCAGGCAGATTCTTTACCATCTGAGCTACCAGGAAGCTCTTGCCCCAATACTATGGAATAATCAGAATTACAGGACAAATTAAGATATGTGAAAGAGATCTCATTTTTAGAAATGCTGTTTTTTGCTATAAATTTTCTCTTCAAACATTTTGCCCCAAAGATCATTGTACTCATCCTTCTCGTTCTGTTATGCAACCATTGTTTGTATCTAATTCTAATATATGCAATATGTATGTTTACTCATAAACAAATTTATAAACTTAAAAAGCAATTTTATGTCTTTATTTTTGGCTGTGCTTGGTCTTCTTTGCTGTGGGGGCTTTTCTCTAGTTCAGGCAAGTGGGGGCAACTTTCTAGTTGCGATGTGCAGGCTTCTCATTGTGATGGCTTCTCTTGTTGTGGAGCACAGGCTTCAGGGCGTGCCAGCTGCATAGCTGTGGGTCCCGGGCTCTAGATCACAGGCTCAGTAGGTGCAGTGCAGGGGCCCAGATGCTCTGTGGCATGTGGGATCCTCCCCAACCCGGAGTCGGATAAGCATCTCCCGCATTGGCAGATGGATTCTTCAGCACTGAGCCACCAGGGAAACCCGAAGGATTTATAACTTGTAACATTCTTTTCTCACCTTAATTGCATTGAGGCCGGGCCATTGTTGTTAAAATGTTCTTTAAAATTTATTTGAATTTACTATGTGATTTAGTTAGGCCAGTATTTGTAAATTTCAATGTATCTTTTAGTTCAATGTATAATTTATCTAATTAGTTAGGTGTAAGATTATATAACTCTGTTAGATATTTATCTATCTAATCTCTGTATGAGAGAAAGAAATATCAATAGCCTCAGATATGCGGGTGACACCACCTTTATGGCAGAAAGTGAAGAGGAACTAAAGAGCCTCTTGATGAAAGTGAAAGAGGAGAGTGAAAAAGTTGGCTTAAAACTCAACATTCAAAGAATGAAGATCATGGCATCTGGTCCCACCATTGCATGGAAAAATAGATGATGAAAGAATGGAAACAGTGACAGACTTTATTTTTTGGGCTTCAAAAATCACTGCAGATGGTAATTGCAGCCATGAAATTAAAAGACTCTTGCTCCTTGGAAGAAAAGCTATGAGCAACCTAGACAGCATATTAAAAAGCAGAGACTGCTCTGCCAACAAAGATCTATCTACCCAAAGCTATGGTTTTTCCAGTAGTCATATATGGATGTGAGAGTTGGACTAAAACTGAAGAATTGATGCTTTTGAACTGTGGTGTTGGAGAAGACTCTTGAGAGTCCCTTGGACTGCAAGGAGATCCAACCAGTCCATCCTAAAGGAAATCAACCCTGAATATTCATTGGAAGGCCTCATGCTGAAGCTGAAACTCCAATACTTTGGCCACCTGATGCAAAGAGTCGACTCATTAAAAAAGACCTTGATGCTGGGAAAGATTGAAGACAGGAGGAGAAGGGGATGACAGAGGAGGAGAAGGGGATGACAGAGGATGAGATGGTTGGATGGCATCACCAACTCAATGGACATGAGTTTGAGTAAGCTCCAGTAGATGATGGACAGGGAAGCCTGGTGTGCTGCAGTCCATGGGTTTGCAAAGAGTCAGATACAACTGAGCAGCTGGACAACAACCACAATCCATTGGAGAGGGAATGTTAACCCACTCCAGTATTCTTGCCTAGAGAATTCCATCAACGGACAATGGGGTCACAAAGAGATCGACCCTGAGTAACTAAGACTTTCGCTTTAATACGTAGGTAAGCAAATATTTTTAATTTTATCAGTGTTTTAATTTATTTACTATACTATTACCAAATTTTGTTGCAACTGTAACCTTTGGAGAAACATACTGTAATCTCCTGTGTTTGCAGATTCTGTTCAGTCAGTTCAGTTGCTCAGTCGTGTCTGACTCTTTGCAACCCCAAGGACTGCAGCACGCCAGGCCTCCCCGTCCATCACCAACTCCCGAAGCCTACTCAGACTCATGTCCATCAAGTTGGTGATGCCATCCAACCATTCTGTTGGTTTCCATTTATTGTTTTGATGTTTCATTTTTGAAGCTATGCTCTTAGATGCAAAATGTTGATGACTTTTATGTTTTCTTGATGACTATTTTCTTTAGTGACTCTACTTATATTAGAATTCATACACTTAAATACTTTTTTATCTGTATTGCTTCTACTATTGCCACTTTCATTTGATAATTTCTTGGCAAGTATTTTTAGATTCACCTATTTTTAGACTTTTTGTCTGCTTTGTTTAAGGATTTTTTAAGCAACTTATCATTTCACTGTTTTTTTTTTTTCCACAAAAATGTAAACTCTATTTTTAATAGATTTTTCATCTAGTTTTATTTATATATAAATAAATGCATCTATTTATATATTCTGACTCACTTATATAGAGTGCTTTCTCTTGTCCACGGGATAATTTTTAAATCACTGCTGCCTCTTCTTGCAGTGCCCCTCACCATGGTATGCCTTCCTGTGAGATATTTTCTACTTCCCCTAATATCATTCTTGCCAAGTGAGTTGACTTCACCCTGAAATTTGAGAGAGAGTAAGAGCCCTCATCTCTGAAAAGAAGCATTACAGGCCACAGTGTGATCTGCCATGACCTCTTCCTTCCCAGGCCCAAGACTGGAGATTCTCAACTAGAAGCTCTTCCATCAGCCTGAGTCCCACAGTGAAGATTAAATGCAACCTGAACAAGCTCAGTTCACAGTAGACACTTTTTGGGGTATGAGGTGGGTGTGCAAAAAAACATGCCCTTAATGCTAGAAACTACTGGGATATGGGAGTCACACTTTGGCATGGCAAAACCACTCAGGAAACCTGACTGACATCATGAGGCTTCTGATTCCCTGTTTTCCCATCATGTCCATCCTTCACTTGGTCAATGCTTGAAGAGATAAGGTTTTCTATTTTCTCTTTTCTTTAACTCTGCCTGAAGAGAAGCCTCAGATTACATTTACAACCTTTCCAATGGCTGACCCTAAATTCTCAGCCCATGAGGAGCTTAGCAAGCATTAGCAAGCATATCCACCTATTGATCACTCCTCTCCTATAATTGTGGTATTCCTGGCCTGATGTTTAAATCATCTTTTATTAGCCTATGCTTTGTTTGTTCTGGTGTTTTTCGGCTGCACTATGTGGCATGTGGGATCTTAGTTCCTCAACCAAAGATCAAACCCTTGCTCCCTGCAGTAGAAGCCTAGAGTCTTAACCATTGGTCCGCGAGTGAAGCCACAATTAACCTTTGTTTTAAATCATGCATAACAATCTTTATATTCTTTTTTTAAGTCAGTAGTTTATTAAATATAGCAACATATTTTACAGAAAGCTTATTATTTCCACTTCTCTCTCTGGTTTATTATTTCTCCCTCTGGTTTACTGCTCCTTGTCTGGTGATTCTGCAGTCCTTTGAACCTTGTTTGCCCCTGGGTCTTCTGAGTAGAACTAAGTATTATAAGCACTTGTTGTGGTTCTTGCGCCCACAAGGACATGCGAACCATTGCATTGCCAATCCAGAGGCAGCACGAAGCTCTGTTCAGGTCCTGACTGACCGGTTGTGTCTTTATTCACCTACTCATGAATTCTGTGTTCCCACATAAACCTGAAGCCCAAGACAGGTGTTGTAGTGCATTTTTCTCCAAGCTAGGGCCACTGTGAACACTCTGAATGGTCATATATCTTGTGGGTGGAGCAAAAGTTTTGAGCCTTGTAACTACTTAGAGAAAAAGATATTTTTCCTCCCTTCTAAAGGACTGTCAACCCTCCACCCCATAACCAAGCTTACACTTAAGGGGAGAAAGGTTTTCTACTTTCCCTAAAGTTCTTCTATAGCTTAGAGCAAACTGGTTTCCACTTTTTCTTGCAATGTGCATTCTTGTTATTCCTTCCCTGGTGGCTCCGACAGTAAAGAATCTGCCTGCAGTGTGGGAGACCCAGTTTCAAGCCCTGGGTTGGGAAGATCCCCTGGAGTAGGAAATGGAAACCCACTTGAGTATTCTTGCCTGGAGAATCCCATGGACAGAGGAGCCTCGGAGGCTACAGTCCATGGGGTCGCAAAGGGTCGGACATGACTGAATGACTAGGACTTTGAATTTCACCTTCAGACCTTCAGGTGCCATTTCGTGCAGCCCCATGCATCTCTTTGAGATTCTTTTGTCCTTGGAAATACGTCTTTCTGAGACTGGTTTTTGTTACTCAGCTTCCTGTTATAAGGACTGACTGCCATCAAACGTATTTAGAACAGACCAAGTACTACTTCCTATAATTTACTATGTATGATCGTAGGAACACTTGAATCCTCACAAAATTCCCTTTTTAAAGCAGTGCTCCCACCCTCTCTCTGGTGTCGTGTCCTCATCCTCCTCCCTTTGTGAAAGAGCCATCCACCCTATGAGAGAAAGGAAGCTACATCTATGCACTCTTTACAGGGTGCACATTTAGTTGTCTTCACTTTAGCCAAATGTCAACAGGGCTTTGTCTAAGCCAAGGGGACTACAAGCTGTGTTGGATTCTGGTCCTATGAAACAGGGAGTGATGCCTCAAAATCCAGTTGATTTTATCCAATGCCTGTAACCGAGACTATTTTCCTACTGAGTTAACCAGGCCAAACACCTTGTTGCAGGAAGTGTTCATTTTAATTCTGAAGAAGACAAACATCTTATGTAATGAAAGCCTGTCACTCCTCTAGTTAGCATGGCTTGGTGCTCTTTCTCTAGCCCTCTCCCCTCCCTTCCCCTCCCCATCGTCTTTCTCTCTCTCCCCTGTATCAGGTATATGGGAAAAAGCAATACTGGCAGCTACTGTGGTTAAAGGACTATTTCCCTCACCCCAGGTTTGCTTTCATCCCAAGGCTCCATATTATCTAAGATTGTCTTTGGCTGACCAACCTGGAGCAGACAGTACAGCTTCCCAAACAATCTTTCTAGTACTTGGGATATTTAACAGCTGGATATTCCCTATCCTCTGTGGGTGGTGGTCTATATCTCTTCAAAACAGATAAGGAAACTATTCAATACCATTTTCATATCCATCTTTTCTATACTTCTCTCCTATAATAGGTCCCATCTTTGCTATTCCTCTGTTTTCTTGTTCTCTATTATTTATGTTAGACATTGCTGTGATTCCTCTGCTCCCAAACTCCTGGCAGATCTTATTTCAACTTCTTACCCTAACTAGGTTTAATTTAAACATTGAATTTAGTGCAAGCTCAGGTTTTGTCTTTTGGAATTATCCGGTAAAGAAAAATAGATTTTTCTTAAAAAACCTTGGCAGATAAGAAATGCTTTCTTTTAACATCACCTTCATTTTAGTTGCTATAACTCTCCAGCTTTGACCCTCTATTTTGTGCCAAACTGTGCCTCTTATGTTCTTAATTCAATACCCTTACTTTGGTTGACCTACATCTGATCTGACTTCTGATGTCTGCTACATAAAACCCTTAATCTTCAGTTGCTCCTCTCGCCATGTCAGTGCTGAAAATTCTATATCCTGTTAGGAAGGAAGAATCTCCTATCCCAGAAGGATAGAAGTAGTCCAGCAGGAACCAGAATGAAAGTACTCCCTGCTAACACCACTCTTGAAGCAAGAACATAACTACTTTAAAAAAAAAAATGACAGTTTCTATAAATCAGAAATTAATTTCAGTAGTCATTAAAAACCCAGTTCTTCATAGCCCAGAATAATAGCTATCTTGTTTATTCATATCAAATTTATTAGTAGTATGCACATAATACATTACTTATGACACTGTGGTAAAAATAAAAGGAAAAAGTGGTTCTGTGTATTTGTTTTCTATTGCTGTGTGACAAATTACCAAAAATACAGCAGCTTTAAAAGAATTCTTTTATTCTCCCAGTTTGGTAGGTCAGAATGCTGTGTGGGATTGGCTGGGTTTTCTGCTGAGGTTCTTAAACAGCCAAATTTGAGATGCCCTCTAGATTGGGATCTGATTGGAGTCTCTGGAGAATTCACTTCCAAGCTAATTCAGGGTTTTGATGGAATCCATTTCCTTGTAGCTGTAAGTCAATGTTCTCATTGCTCTGTGGGCTGCTGGCTGTGGACTTCTTGCTTCTCCTAGGGACCATCTATATTTCCTTTCATGTTATTTCCTTCATCTTCAAACCAGAAACAAAATGCCTGAGATCATCTTATTCTTGAAATCTCTCCACCAGTATGAGTAAACTTTGCTTTTAATAGGCTTGTGTAATTAGGTTAAGTCTACTAGAATATTTAACTGTTGCAAATTAAAATGATCATAGAAATAGCACCAGTGAGCAAAGGTCATAGCTGTTGTTGCTAAGTCACTTCAGTTGTGTCCGACTCTGTGTAATCCCATAGACAGCCTCCTACCAGGCTCCTCTGTCCCTGGGATTCTCCAGGCAAGAACACTGGAGTGGGTTGCCATTTCCTTCTTCAATGCGTGAAAGTGGAAAGTGAAAGTGAAGACGCTCAGTCATGTCCGATTCTTCGCGACCTCATGGACTGCAGCCTATCAGGCTCCTCCGTCCATGCAAGAGTACTGGAGTGAGGTGCCATTGCCTTCTCTGAAAGGTCGTAGAGGTTGTCATAAAATTCTACTTGACACAATTCATCCAGAGAGCAAAAATTCACTGAATACATCCTTTATGGACTATATTCTGGTTTTCTGTTAAAGATAGCATAGGAAGATGAGCAGGATGATGAAAGGATATCACGAAGCAAAAATTATGATTAACCAACATCTGTGCATCTAAAAGGTGCAATAAAATAAAGACTAAAAATATTTTAGTAGGTCCTGTTTTCATTTCATTTGGATATATACCCAGAAATAGGATTGCTGGATCATATGGTAGTTCTATTTTTAATATTTGGAAGATCCTCCATGCCATTTGCCTTAGTAACTATACCAATTTATATTCCCTCCAATAGTGCAAAAGAGTTCCCTTTTCTTCACATACTTACCAACACTTGTTATCGCTTGTCTTTTGATTACAGTTATCCTAACAGGGCTGAAATGTGAGGTGTGTGCACTCCCATGTTCATTGCAAGATCATTCGCAATAGCTAGGATACGGAAACAACCTGAGTGTCCATCAACTGATGAGGAGAAAGAGCATGTGCTATGTTGATATATGCATATATATGTATAATGCAGTGTTATTAGATATATATGGACATTTATATGTATATATACATATAATATTACACAGCGTTGAGAAAGAAGAATGTCCTGCCATTTACAACTGTATGGGTGAACATGGAGAGCACTATAATAAGTGAAATAAGCCAGATAGAGAAAAAAAAAACCCATCATTTGATATGCCTTACACATGAAATCTAAAAAAAGACAAACTCACAGAATGATGCTTACCAAAGGCTAAGGGTAGGGTAAATGAGAAGTGCTGGTTAAAGTGTACAAACTTCCAGCTATAAGATAGATAACTTCAGGGGACCTAATGTAGAGCATGGTAAATAATAACATGTTTTATGTACTTTTCTAAGAAAATAGATCTTCAATGTTCTCATCACCAAAATAAGGTAATTCTGTGACACGATGTATGGCTCAGCAGGTGAAGAGTTCACCTGCAATGCAGGAGACATGGGTTCAACCCCTGGGTCAGAAAGATGCCCTGGAGAATAAAACGGCAAACCACTCCAGTATTCTTGTCTGTTGTCTCTGATACCCCATGGACAGAGAGGCCCAGGGGGCTACAGTCCAAAGTGTCTCAAAGAGTCCAAACATGACTTAATGACTAGGCATACACACATAGTAATCATTTTGAAAAGTATAAGTGTATCAAACCAACACCTCATGTGCCTTAAACTGCCACAATGTTATATGTCAAGTATATCTCAATAATCCAAATTGAGAAAGGAGTATGTTAAGGCTGTATAATGTTACCCTGCTTATTTAACTTATATGCAGAGTACATCATGGAAAATGCCAGGCTGGATGAAGCACAAGCTGGAATCAAGACTGCCAGGAGGAATATCAATAAGCTCAGATATGCAGATGACACCACGCTCATGGCAGAAAGCAAAGAAGAACTAAAGAGTCTCTTGATGAAAGTGAAAGAGGAGAGTAAAAAGCTGGCTTAAAACTCAACATTCAGAAAACTAAGATCATAGTATCTGGTCCCATAATTTCATGGCAAATAGATGGGAAAACAGTGGAAACAGTGAGAGATGTTCATTTTGGGGGGCTCCAAAATCACTGCAGATGGTAATTACACCCATGAATTGAAAGACATTTGTTCCTTAGAAGAAAAAATGTGACCAACCGAGACAGCATATTAAAAAGCAGAGACATTACTTTGCCAGCAAAGATTCATCTAGTCAAAGCTATGGTTTTTCCATAGTCATATATGGATATGAGAGTTGGACTATAAAGAAAGCTGAACACCAAAGGATTGATGCTTTTGAACTGTGTGGTGTTGGAGAAGACTCTTGAGAGTTCTGTGGACTGCAAGGAGATCCAACCAGTCCATCATAAAGGAAATCAGTCCTGAATATTCATTGGAAGGACTGATGCTATAGTTGAACCTCCAGTAGTTTGGCCACCTGATGCGAAGACCTAACACATAGGAAAAGAACCTGATGCTAGGAAAGATTGAAGGCAGGAGGAGAAGGGGGCAACAGAGGATGAGATGGTTGGATGGCATCACTGACTCAACGAACAAGAGTTTAAGTAATCTCTGGGTGTTGGTGATGGACAGGAACACCTGGCATGCTGCAGTCCATTTGGTCACAAAGAGTCGGACATGACTGAATGACTGAACTGAACTGAACTTGTTTCTCAATAAAGCTGGAAAAATAAATTAAAATATATAATAGTAGATGAATAAAACACGAAACTGATATCAAAGTTCTTTAGCCTACCGAGAGGAAGAGAATGTAAATAGCAGTATGTAACCATATTTGCACGTGCCATGAAATTACTAAGTGCAGGATTACAGGTTAACTTAAAGGAGAGGCTGCTGCTGCTGCTGCTGTCTCTTCAGTCTTGCCTGACTCTGTGTGACCCCATAGACAGCAGCCCACCAGGCTTCCCCATCCCTGGGATTCTCCAGGCAAGAACGCTGGAGTGGGTTGCCATTTCCTTCTCCAATGCATAAAAGTGAAAAGTGAAAGTGAGGTCCCTCAGTTGTGTCCTACTCTCAGCAACCCCATGGGCTGCAGCCTACCAGGCTCCTCCTTCCATGGGATTTTCCAGGCAAGAGTACTGGAGTGGGGTGCCATTGCCTTCTCCTAAAGGAGAGGCAGCTCCATTCTATTAAGTCTATCAAGGACCTGCTAAGTCATCAAGTTTCCCAAAAAAGGCCACCTATACTTGAATTATGAGTAAGTTATTATGAAGTTTGCAAAGTAGCAAGGACATTCTATGACAAGGAATCTGCATAAGCAAGTTGGAGGTAAGATATATATTGACCTGCTTGCAGAAACTAATGAGCCATATAAGGAAGTGAAGATGATATAATAATTTACTTAAATTACTGTTGGAGTTTCCATGAATCATTACCCATCCTTGATTAAAGAACAACAATAATGATGGAAAGTCATTAGTTGACATGGCATTTCTTGTCTCAAAATCCACCAGTGGTCCAATACTTCTTTTGGTATCAAAGCTAAACCTTTTTGACTCAACAATGAGATATTTAATAATTACCCTATTTATACCCTAATAAGAACACTTAGAATTTTTATGTTTACAAAAGATCCATCTTCTAATTGGTGTGACTTATACTATGCTAAGACATGTTTCCACACATCAGCTTACATTGTCTCAACTTTTTTCTCTGTCCTGAAGTACCCAGTCTGCTTATCTCTCCTTGCTCATTTCTGCTCTTTTGGCATAAATATTTCTACTCTACAAAGCCTTCCAGTTTTCACTGATTTTCCCATTTTTCAAATTTCAGCTCCATGAAATATTTTACTACACACATAATTACAAATTCAATAGACACTTTAAAAAAATAAACTTTTTTTAGGGCAATTTTAGGTCCATAGCAAAATTGAGTGGCAAGTAAAGATGTATCCCATATATAATCACACTATACACATTCATAGGCCCCCA
>NW_017200901.1:0-6858 GCF_001704415.2 Capra hircus | reverse complement strand
GAATTCCCGTCTTCCCGTCGCAATCCAATGAAGCAGGCGCTCTCCACAGGAAGCAGAGAAACTCCAGGGGTCTGCCACCCATTCCCCGAGTCCCCCAGATGTCTCAGTCCAATTCCAGGGAAACCGTTGTTTTCCCTGCACGCTCGACTTTCCAGCCGAGATCGACTCACCCACGGTGGCACGTGACAGCCATGTGAAAGCCTCATGGAAAGCCTCCACGTGGGAAAGCCTCGAGGAAAGCCACTGATCTCTTGATCCACGCGAATGGAAGCGTGACACTGCTGCCTGCAGCCCGGGCGGAAAGCCGCACGTGCAAAGCCCCCCACTGCGAGACAGACCGCTCCACTGGGAGACTTTTTCCCGAACACGCAGTGAAAGGATCCCTTCTCTCGAGCTAGGAGGCGGAAACGGGCTCTCTGGATGAGGGCGGGTCTCTCGTGCTTCCTGTCGAGTGGAGACGGGTATGTCGGGGAACTTCTTGAGTTGCAGCAAGGGTGTGAAGGACCCTTTGGAAGTTCCAGAGGTTAGGTGTGATTAGCCTCGAGACGCCTCAGCGGAAATGGGCCTCATCTCGTCTGGAGGGAGAACCTCCTGGATTTTTCGAGAGTTGCAGCAGGTGCTCTCGACTTACGACGGGGACCTCAGGGACCCGCTGTGCTGGCCTCAGGGAAGGCCAGGGCCCATGCGAGTAGCTCGGGGGCCTCTCAGGAAACCTCTCCTGTAGATGCTGTGGATTAAGCCGGGGCCTAAGACCTTGTGTTGACTCGGTGCCGGAACCTGAGGATTTCTCTCCAGTGCTGACATGGAACTTGGGGTACTTCTGGAGTCTCCCCAGGGGAGTCAGTCCTCGTCTCGAGTGGGGGCATGCACGTGCTCTTTCCTCCCGAGCTGTAACAGCAGTGTCACGCTTTCCTTGGCGTGGATCAAGGGATCTGTGGCTTTCCCACGAGGCTTTCCCAAGGCTTTCCCACGAGGCTTTCCCACAAGGCTTTCCCACGAGGCTTTCCCACAAGTCTTTCCCACGAGTCCAGGGTCGTGACACCATTCCCAGAGTCCCCCAGATGTCTCAGTCCATTCCAGGAAACCTGTTTTCCCTGCACTGCCTCGACTTTCAAGCCAGGGTCGACTTTCACCACGGTGGCACGTGGACAGCCCTGTGGGAAAGCCTCGTGTGTGTCATGGGAAAGCCTCGAGGGAAAGCCACAGATCCTTTGAACCAGGCGAAGGGAAGAGTGACACTGCTGCTACAGCTCGGGAGTAAAGCACACGTGCATGCCCCCACTCGAGACGAGGACTGACTCCCGTGGGGAGACTCCAGAAGTACCCCAAGATCCATATCAGCACTGGAGAGGAATCCTCTGGTTCTGGCACCGACTCCAAACAAGGTCTTAGGACCCGTCATCGAGGGAGAGGAATCCTGAGAGGCCACCGTGCAACATGCATGGGTACTGGCATTTCCTCAGGCCAACAGAGCGGTTCCCTGAGGTCCCGTCATAGGTCGAGAGCACCTGCGGCAACTTGAGAAAATCCAGGTGGTTGTCCCTTCCAGGAGATATGGGCCGATTTCCGCTGGGGCGTCTCGAGGCTAATCACACTTAAGCTCTGGAATTTCCAAAGAGTCCTTCACACCCTTGCTGCAACTCAAGAAGTTCCCCCACATACCCGTCTCCACTCGAGAGGAGGCACGAGAGTCCCGCCCACATCCAGAGGAGCCCCGTTTCCGACTCATAGCTCGAGAGGAGGGATCCTTTACCAGCGTGATAGCGAAAGAATTCTCGGGAGTCACTCTCCACAGGAAAGGCGAGAGGAACTCCCTGTCATGCCACCATTCCAGAGTCCCCCAGATGTCTCAGTCAATTCCAGGAAATCCTAATTTCCCTGCACTGCCTCGACTTTCAAGCCGAGGATCAACTCACACCATGGTGGTACGTGGGACAGCCCTGTGGGAAAGCCTCGAGGGATAGCCTCGTGGAAAAGCCTCGTGGGAAAGCCTCCTGGGAAAGCCTCAATGGAAAGCCACAGATCCCTTGATCCACGCGAAGGGAAGTGCAAACAGCTGCCACAGCTAGGGAGGAAAAGCGCACGTGCATACCCCTCTCGAGACGAGGACTGACTCCCCTGGGGTGACTCCAGAAGTACCCAAGATCCATGTCAGCACTGGAGAGTAATCCTCAGGTTCCGGAACCGACTTCACACTAGGTCTTAGGCCCCGGCATCGACGTGAGAGGAATCCCGAGAGGCCCCCGAGCAACTCGCATGTGGACTGGCCTTTCCTGAGGCCACCAGAGCGGGTCCCTGAGGTCCCCGTCGTAAGTCGAGAGCACCTGCCGCAACTTGAGAAAATCCAGGAGGTTCTCCCCTCCAGGCCAGATGAGGCCCATTTGCGCTGAGGCCTCTCGAGGCTAATGACACCTAACTCTGGAACTTCCAAAGGGTCCTTCACACCCTTGCTGCAACTCAAAAGTTCCCCGACATACCCGTCTCCACTCGAGAGGAAGCACGAGAGTCCCGCCCACATCCAGAGGAGCCCGTTTCCGCCTCCTAGCTCGAGAGGAGGGATCCTTTCCCTGCGTGGTCGGGAAAGAATTCCCGGCGTTTCCATCGCATCTCAAGAGGAGGCGCTCTCCACAGGAAAGGCAAGAGGAACTCCAGGGTCGTGCCATCATTCCCAGAGTCCCCGAGATGTCTCAGTCCATTCCAGGAAAACCTGTTTTCCCTGCCCTGCCTCGACTTTCAAGCCGAGGATCGACTCACACCACGGTGGCACGTGGGACAGCCTGTGGGAAAGCCTCGTGGGAAAGCCTCGTGGGAAAACCTCCAGGGAAAGCCACAGATCCCTTGATCCACGCGAAGGGAAGCGCGACACTGCTGCTACAGCTCGGGAGGAAAGCGCACGTGCATGCCCCCACTCGAGACGAGGACTGACTCCCCTGGGGAGACTGCAGAATTACCCCAAGATCCTTTCAGCGCTGGAGAGGAATGCTCAGGTTCCGGCAAAGACTCCACACAAGGTCTTAGGCCCCCGCATCGACGGGAGAGGAATCCCAGAGAGTCCCCCAAGCAACTCGCTTAGGGGACTGTCCTTTCCTGAGATCACCAGAGCGGGTCCCTGTGGTCTCCGTCGTAAGTCGTGAGCACCTGCCGCCACTCGGAGAAAATCCAGGAGGTTCTCCCCTCCAGGCGAGGTGAGGCCCATTTCCGCTGAGGCGTCTCGAAGGCTAATCACACCTAACCTCTGGAACTTCCAAAGGGTCCTTCACACCCTTGCTGCAACTCAAGAATTTTCCCGACATACCCATCTCCAATCGAGAGGAAGCTCGAGAGTTCTGCCCACATCCAGAGGAGCCCCGTTTCCACCTCCTAGCTCGAGAGGAGGGATCCTTTCCCTGCGTTTTCGGGAAAGAATTCCTGGCGATCCCGTCGCATCTCAAGAGGAGGCGCTCTCCACAGGAAAGGCGAGAGGAACTCCAAGGTCGTGCCACCATTCCCAGAGTCCCCAGATGTCTCAGTCCATTCCAGGGAAACCTGTTATCCCTGCACTGCCTCGACCTTCAAGCCGAGGATCGACTCACACCACGGTGGCTCGTGGACAGCCCTGTGGGAAAGCCTCGTGAGAAAGCCTCGTGGGAAAGCCTCGAGGGAAAGCCACAGATCCCTTGATCCACGCGAAGGGAAGCGTGACACTGCTGCTAAAGCTCGAGAGGAAAGCGCACGTGCATGCCCCCACTTGAGACGAGGACTTACTCCCCTGGGGAGACTCCAGAAGTACCCCAAGATCCGATGTCAGCACTGGAGTGGAATCCTCAAGTTCCGGCACCCACTCCACACAAGATCTTAGGCACCGGCATCGACGGGAGTGGAATCCCGAGAGGCCCCCCAATCAACTCACATGGGGACTGGCCTTTCCTGAGGCCACCAGAAGCGGGTCCCTGAGGTCCCCGTCGTAAGTCGAGAGCACCTGCCGCAACTCGACAAAATCCAGGTGGTTCTCCCCTCCAGGCGAGATGAGGCCCCATTTCCGCTGAGGCGTCTCGTAGGCTAATCACACCCTAACCTCTGGAACTTCCAAAGGGTCCTTCACACCCTTGCTGCAACTCAAGAAGTTGCCCGACATACCCCGTCTCCACCTCGAGAGGAGCACGAGAGTCCCGCCCACATCCAGAGGAGTCCCATGTCTGCCTCCTAGCTCGAGCGGAAGGATCCTTTCCCTGCGTGGTCGGGAAAGAATTCCCGGCGTTTCCGTCGCATCTTAAGAGGAGGCGCTCTCCACAGGAAAGGCGAGAGGAACTCCAGGGTCGTGCCACCATTCCCAGAGTCCCCCAGATGTCTCAGTCCATTCCAGGGAAACCTGTTTTCCCTGCACTGCCTCGACTTTCAAGCTGAGGATCAACTCACACCACGGTGGCACGTGGGACAGCCCTGTGGAAAACCCTCGTGGGAAAGCCTCGAGGGAAAGCCACATATCCGTTGATCCACGCGACGGGAAGCGCCACATTGCTGTTACAGCTCAGGAGGAAAGCGCACGTGCATGCCCCCACTTGAGACGAGGACTGACTCCCTTGTGGAGACTGCAGAAGTACCCCAAGATCCATGTCATCACTGAAGAAGAATGCTCAGGTTCTGGCACCGACTCCACACAAGGTCTTAGGCCCCGGCATCGACTGGAGAGGAATCCCGAGAGGCCCCCGAGCAGCTCGCAAGGGGACTAGCCATTCCTGAGGGAACCAGAGCGTGTCCCTGAGGTCCCCGACGTAATTCGTGAGCACCAGCCGCAACTCGAGAAAATTCAGGAGGTTCTCCCCTAGAGGCGAGATGAGGCCCATTTCCGCTGAGGCGAATCGAGGCAAATCACACCTAATATCTGGAACTTCCAAAGGGTCCTTCACACCCTTGCTGCAACTCAAGAAGTTCCCCGACATAGCCCGTCTCCACTCGAGAGGAAGCACGAGAGTTCTGCCCACATCCAGAGGAGCCCAGTTTCCGCCTCCTAGCTCGAGAGGAGGGATCCTTTCCCTGCTTGGTGGGGAAAGAATTCCCGGCGTTCCCGTCGCATCTCAAGAGGAGGCGCTCTCCACAGGAAAGGCGAGAGGAACTCCAGGGTCGTGCCACCATTCCCAGAGTCCCCCAGATGTCTCAGTCCATTCCAGGGAAACCTGTTTTCCCTGCACTGCCTCCGACCTTCAAGCCAAGGATCGACTCACACCACGGTGGCTCGTGGTACAGCCCTGTGGGAAAGCCTCGTGGGAAAGCCTCGTGGGAAAGCGTCGAGGGAAAAGCCACAGATCCCTTGATCCAAGCGAAGGGAAGCGTGACACTGCTGCTAAGGCTCGAGAGGAAAGTCCACGTGCATGCCCCCACTCGAGACGAGGACTGACTCCCCTGGGGAGACTCCAGAAGTACCCCAAGATCCATGTCAGCACTGGAGAGGAAAGCTCACGTTCCGGCACCGAATCCACGCCAGGTCTTAGGCCCCTGCATCGACGGGAGAGGAATCCCGAGAGGCCCCCGAGCAACTCGCATGGGGACTGGCCTTTCCAGAGGCCACCAGAGCAGGTCCCTGAGGTCCCCGTCAGAAGTCGAGAGCACCTGCCACAACTCGAGAAAATCCAGGAGGTTCTCCCCTCCAGGCGAGATGAGGCCCATTTCCGCTGAGGCGTCTCGAGGCTAACACCTAACCTCTGGGACTCCCAAAGGGTCCTTCACACCCTTGCTGCAACTCAACAAGTTCCCCGACATACCCGTCTCCACTCGAGGGGAAGCACGAGAGTTCCCCCCACATCCAGAGGAGCCCCGTTTCCGCCTCCTAGCTCCAGAGGAGGGATCCTTTCCCTTCGTGGTCGGGGAAAAATTCCGGCGTTCCCGTCACATCTCAAGAGGAGGCGCTCTCCACAGGAAAGGCGAGAGGAACTCCAGGGTCGTGCCACCATTCCCAGAGTCCCCCAGATGTCTCAGTCCATTCCAGGGAAACCTGTTTTCCCTGCACTGCCTCGACTTTCAAGCCGAGGATCGACTCACACCACGGTGGCACGTGGGACATCCCTGTGGGAAAGCCTCGTGGGAAAGCCTCGTGGGAAAGCGTCGTGGGAAAGCCACAGATCCCTTGATCCACTCCATGGAAAGCATGACACTGCTGCTACAGCTCGGGAGGAAGGCACACGTGCATGCCCCACTCGAGACGAGCACTGACTCCCCTGGGGATCCTCAAGAAGTACCCAAGATCCATGTCAGCAATGGAGAGGAATCCTCAGGTTGGCACCGACTCCCACACAATCTTAGGACCGGCATCGACGGGAGAGGAATTCCGGAGGGCCCCTGAGCAACTCGCATGGGGACTGGCCTTTCCTGAGGCCACCAGAGCGGGTCCCTGAGGTCCCCTTCGTAAGTCGAGAGCACCTGTCGCAACTCGAGAAAATCCAGGAGGTTCTCCCCTCCAGGTGAGATGAGGCCCATTCCACTGAGGCGTCTCGAGTCTAATCACACCTAACCTGGAACTTCCAAAGGGTCCTTCACACCCTTGCTGCAACTCAAGAAGTTCCCGACATACCCGTCTCCACTCGAGAGGAAGCACGAGAGTTCCCCCCACATCCAGAGGAGCCCCGTTTCGCCTCCTAGCTCCAGAGGAGGGATCCTTCCCTTCGTGGTCGGGAAAAATTCGGGCGTTCCCATCACATCTCAAGAGGAGGCGCTCTCCACAGGAAAGGCGAGAGGATCCAGGGTCGTGCCACCATTCCAGAGTCCCCCAGATGTCTCAGTCCATTCCAGGAAACCTTTTCCCTGCACTGCCTCGTCTTTCAAGCCGAGGATCGACTCACAACGACGGTGGCACGTGGGACAGCCCTGTGGGAAAGCCTCGTGGGA
>NW_017200900.1:0-6858 GCF_001704415.2 Capra hircus | reverse complement strand
GGACGGGCCTCAGGGACCCGCTCTGGTGGCCTCAGGAAAGGCCCGTCCCCATGTGAGTTGCTCGGGGTGCCTCTCGGGATTCCTCTCCCGTCTATGCGGGGCCTAAGATCTTGTGTAGAGTCGGTGCCGGAACCTGAGCATTCCTCTCCAGTGCTGACATGGATCTTGGGGTACTTCTGAAGTCTCCCCAGTGGAGTCAGTCCTCGTCTGGAGTGGGCGCATATACGTGCGCTTCCTCCTCCGAGCTTAGCAGCAGTGTCACGCTTCTCTTCGCGTGGATCAAGGGATCAGGGCTTTCCCTCGAGGCTTTTCCACGAGGCTTTCCCACGAGGCTTTCCCACAGGGCTGTCCCACGTGCCACCGTGGTGTGAGTCGTTCCTCGGCTTGAAAGTCGAGGCAGTGCAGGGAAACAGGTTTCCCTGGAATGGACTGAGACATATGGGGGACTCTGGGAATGGTGGCAGCACCTGGGGTTCCTCTCCGCCTTTCCTGTGGAGAGCGCCTCCTCTTGAGATGCGACGGGAACGCCGGGAATTCTATCCCGACCACGCAGGAAAGGATCCTCCTCTGGAGGCCAGGAGGCGGACACGGGCTATTCTGGATGTGGGCGAACTTTCGTGTTCTTCTCGAGTGGAGACGGGTATGTCGGGGAACTTCTTGAGTTGCAGCAAAGGGTGTGAAGGACCTTTGGAAGTTCCAGATATTAGATGTGATTAGCCTCGAGACGCCTCTGGGGAAATGAGCCTCATCTCGCCTGGAGGGGAGAACTCCTGGATTTTCTCGAGTTTCGGCAGGTGCTCTCGACTTACTTTGGGAACCTCAGGGAGCCGCTCAGGTGGCCTCAGGAAAGGCAAGTCCCCATGCGAGTTGCTCGGGGCCTCTCAGGATTCCTCTCCCTTCGATGCGGGGCCTAAGATCTTGTGTGGAGTCACTGCGGAACCTGAGCATTCCTCTCCAGTGCTGACATGGATCTTGGGTACTTCTGGAGTCTCCCACAGGGGAGTCAGTCCTCATCTCGTGTGGGGGCTATGCACGTGCGCTTTCCTCCCGAGCTGTAGCAGCAGTGTCACGTTTCCCTTCGCGTGGATCAAGGGATCTGTGGCTTTCCCTCGAGGCTTTCCCAGGAGGCTTTCCCACGAGGCTTTTCCACAGGGCTGTCCCACGTGCCACCGTGGTGTGACTCGATCCTCGGCTTGAAAGTCGAGGCAGTGAAGGGAAAACAGGTTTCCCTGGAATGGACTGAGACATCTGGGGGACTCTGGGAATGGTGGCACGACGCTGGAGTTCCTCTCGTCTTTCCTGTGGAGAGTGCCTCCTCCTGAGATTCGACGGAAACGCCGGGAATTCTTTCCAGACCACGCAGGGAAAGGATCCCTCCTCTCGAGCTAGGAGGCGAAAACGGGGCTTCCTCTGGATGTGGGCGGGACTCTCGTGTTTCCTCTCGAGTGGAGACGGGTATGTCGGGGATCTTCTTGAGTTACAGCAAGGGTGTGAAGGACCCTTTGGAAGTTCCAGAGGTTAGGTGTGATCAGCATCGAGACGCCTCAGTGGAAATGGGCATAATCTCGCCTGTAGGGGAGAACCTCCTGGATTTTCTCGAGTTGGGGCAGGTGCTCTCGACTTACAACGGGGACCTCAGAGACCCGCTCTGGTGGCCTCAGGAAAGGCCAGTCACCATGCGAGTTGCTCAGGGGCCTCTGGGGATTCCTCTACCGTCGATGCCTGGGCCTAAGACCTTGTGTGGAGTCAGTGTCACAAAATGAGGATACCTCTCCAGTGCTGACATGAATCTTGGGGTACTTCTGGAGTCTCCCCAGGGGAGTCAGTCCTCGTCTCGAGTGGGGGCATGCTCGTGCGCTTTCCTCCCAAGATGTAGCAGCAGCGTTATGCTTCCGTTCGCGTGGATCAAGGGATCTGTGGCTTTCCCTCGAGGTTTACCCACCAGGGTTTCCCAAGAGGCTTTACCACAGGGCTATCCCACGTGCCACCGTTGTGTGAGTCAACCCTCGGCTTGAAAGTCGAGGCATTGCATGGAAAACAGTTTTCCCTGGAATGGACTGAGACATCTGGGGGACTCTGGGAATGGTGGCAGGACCCTGGAGTTCCTCTCGCCTTTCCTGTGGAGAGCGTCCCCTCTTGAGCTGTGACGGGAAAGCCGGGAATTCTTTCCCGACCACGCAGGGAAAGGGTCCCTCCTCTCGAGCTATAAGGCGGAAGCGGGGCTCCTTTGGATGTGGGCGGGACTCTCGTGCTTCCTCTCGAGAGCAGAAGGGTATGTCGGGGAACTTCTTGAGTTGCAGCAAGGGTGTGAAGGACCCTTTAGAAGTTCCAGAGTTTAGGTGTGATTAGCCTCGAGACGCCTCAGCGGAAATGCGCCTCATATCGCCTGGAAGGGAGAACCTCCTGGATTTTCTCGAGTTGCGGCAGGTGCTCTCGACTTACGATGGGGACCTCAGGGACCCGCTCTGGTGGCCTCAGGAAAGGCCAGTCCCCTGCGGGTTGCTTGGGGGCCTCTCGGGATTCCTCTCCCATCGATGCCGGGCCCTAAGACCTTGTGTGGAGTCGGGGCCGGAACCTGGAGGATTCCTCTCCAGTGCTGACATGGATCCTGGGGTACTTCTGGAGTCTCCCCAGGGGAGTCCGTCCTCGTTTCGAGTGGGGCCATGCACGTGCGCTTTCCTCCCGAGCTGTAGCAGCACTGTCACGCTTCCCTTCGCGAGGATCAAGGAATCAGGGGCTTTCCCTCGAGGCTTTCCCACGAGGCTTTCCCACGAGGCTTTCCCACAGGGCTGTCCCACGTGCCACCGTGGTGTGAGTCGATCCTCGGCTTGAAAGTCGTGACAGTGCAGGGAAAACAGGTTTCCCTGGAAGGTTCGGAGACATCTGGTTGTCTCTGGGAATGGTGTCACGACCCTGGAGTTCCTCTCGCCTTTCCTGTGGAGAGTGCCTCCTCTTGAGATGCGACGGGAACGCCGGGAATTCTTTCCCGACCACGCAGGGAAAGGATCCCTCCTCTCGAAGCTAGGAGGCGGAAACGGGGCTCCTCTGGATGTGGGCGGGACTCTCGTGCTTCCTCTCGAGTGGAGACGGGTATGTCGGGGAACTTCTTGAGTTTGCAGCAAGGGTGTGAAGGACCCTTTGGAAGTTCCAGAGGTTTAGGTGTGATTAGCCTCGAGACGCCTCAGCGGAAATGGGCCTCATCTCGCCTGGAGGGAGAAGCTCCTGGATTTTCTCGAGTTGCGGCAGGTGCTTTCGACTTACGACGGGGACCTCAGGAACCCGCTCTGGTGGCCTCAGGAAAGGCCAGTCCCCATGCGAGTTGCTCGGGTGCCTCTCGGGATTCCTCTCCCGTCTATGCCGGGGCCTAAGATCTTGTGTAGAGTCGGTGCTGGAACCTGAGGATTCCTCTCCAGTGCTGACATGGATCTTGGGGTACTTCTGGAGTCTCCCCAGTGGAGTCAGTCCTCGTCTCGAGTGGGCCATGCACGTGCGCTTTCCTCCCGAGCTTAGCAGCAGTGTCACGCTTCTCCTTCGCTGGATCAAGGGATCAGGTGGCTTTCCCTCGAGGCTTTCCCACGAGGCTTTCCCACGAGGCTTTCCCACAGGGCTGTCCACGTGCCACCGTGGTGTGAGTCGTTCCTCGGCTTGAAAGTCGAGGCAGTGCAGGGAAAACAGGTTTCCCTGGAATGGACTGAGACATATGGGGACTCTGGGAATGGTGGCACGACCCTGGAGTTCCTCTCGCCTTTCCTGTGGAGAGCGCCTCCTCTTGAGATGCGACGGGAACGCCGGGAATTCTATCCCGACCACGCAGGGAAAGGATCCCTCCTCTGGAGCTAGGAGGCGGAAACGGGGCTCTTCTGGATGTGGTCCGGACTCTCGTGCTTCCTCTCGAGTGGAGACGGGTATGTCGGGGAACTTCTTGAGTTGCAGCAAGGGTGTGAAGGACCCTTTGGAAGTTCCAGATATTAGGATGTGATTAGCCTCGAGATGCCTCTGGGGAAATGAGCCTCATCTCGCCTGGAGGGGAGAACCTCCTGGATTTTCTCGAGTTTCGGCAGGTGCTCTCGACTTATTTTGGGAACCTCAGGGAGCCGCTCAGGTGGCCTCAGGAAAGGCAAGTCCCCATGCGAGTTGCTCGGGGGCCTCTCAGGATTCCTCTCCCTTTGATGCCGGGGCCTAAGATCTTGTGTGGAGTCACTGCCGGAACCTGAGCATTCCTCTCCAGTGCTGACATGGATCTTGGGGTACTTCTGGAGTCTCCCCAGGGGAATCAGTCCTCATCTCATGTGGGGGCATGCACGTGCGCTTTCCTCCCAAGCTGTAGCAGCAGTGTCACGTTTCCCTTCGCGTGGATCAAGGGATCTGTGGCTTTCCCTCGAGGCTTTCCCAGGAGGCTTTCCCACGAGGCTTTTCCACAGGGCTGTCCACGTGCCACCGTGGTGTGACTCGATCCTCGGCTTGAAAGTCGAGGCAGTGAAGGGAAAACAGGTTTCCCTGGAATGGACTGAGACATCTGGGGGACTCTGGGAATGGTGGCACGACGCTGGAGTTCCTCTCGTCTTTCCTGTGGAGAGTGCCTCCTCCTGAGATTCGACGGAAACGCCGGGAATTCTTTCCAGACCACGCAGGGAAAGGATCCCTCCTCTCGAGCTAGGAGGCGAAAACGGGGCTCCTCTGGATGTGGGCGGGACTCTCGTGTTTCCTCTCGAGTGGAGACGGGTATGTCGGGGATCTTCTTGAGTTACAGCAAGGGTGTGAAGGACCCTTTGGAAGTTCCAGAGGTTAGGTGTGATCAGCATCGAGACGCCTCAGTGGAAATGGGCATAATCTCGCCTGTAGGGGAGAACCTCCTGGATTTTCTCGAGTTGGGGCAGGTGCTCTCGACTTACAACGGGGACCTCAGAGACCCGCTCTGGTGGCCTCAGGAAAGGCCAGTCACCATGCGAGTTGCTCAGGGGCCTCTGGGGATTCCTCTACCGTCGATGCCTGGGCCTAAGACCTTGTGTGGAGTCAGTGTCACAAAATGAGGATACCTCTCCAGTGCTGACATGAATCTTGGGGTACTTCTGGAGTCTCCCCAGGGGAGTCAGTCCTCGTCTCGAGTGGGGGCATGCTCGTGCGCTTTCCTCCCAAGATGTAGCAGCAGCGTTATGCTTCCGTTCGCGTGGATCAAGGGATCTGTGGCTTTCCCTCGAGGTTTACCCACCAGGGTTTCCCAAGAGGCTTTACCACAGGGCTATCCCACGTGCCACCGTTGTGTGAGTCAACCCTCGGCTTGAAAGTCGAGGCATTGCATGGAAAACAGTTTTCCCTGGAATGGACTGAGACATCTGGGGGACTCTGGGAATGGTGGCAGGACCCTGGAGTTCCTCTCGCCTTTCCTGTGGAGAGCGTCCCCTCTTGAGCTGTGACGGGAAAGCCGGGAATTCTTTCCCGACCACGCAGGGAAAGGATCCCTCCTCTCGAGCTATAAGGCGGAAGCGGGGCTCCTTTGGATGTGGGCGGGACTCTCGTGCTTCCTCTCGAGAGCAGAAGGGTATGTCGGGGAACTTCTTGAGTTGCAGCAAGGGTGTGAAGGACCCTTTAGAAGTTCCAGAGTTTAGGTGTGATTAGCCTCGAGACGCCTCAGCGGAAATGCGCCTCATATCGCCTGGAAGGGAGAACCTCCTGGATTTTCTCGAGTTGCGGCAGGTGCTCTCGACTTACGATGGGGACTTCAGGGACCCGCTCTGGTGGCCTCAGGAAAGGCCAGTCCCCTTGCGAGTTGCTTCGGGGGTCCTCTCGGATTCCTCTCCCATCGATGCCTGGGCCCTAAGACCTTGTGTGGAGTCGGTGGCCGGAACCTGAGGATTCCTCTCCAGTGCTGACATGGATCCTGGGGTACTTCTGGAGTCTCCCCAGGGGAGTCCAGTCCTCGTCTCGAGTGGGGGCATGCACGTGCGCTTTCCTCCCGAGCTGTAACAGCACTTGTCACGCTTCCCTTCGCGGGATCAAGGGATCTGTGGCTTTCCCTCTGAGGCTTTGCCACGAGGCTTTCCACGAGGCTTTCCCACATGGGCTGTCCCACGTGCCACCCGTGGTGTGAGTCGATCCTCGGCTTGAAAGTCGAGCAGTGCAGGGAAAACAGGTTTCCCTGGAATGGACTGGAGACATCTTGGTGTGCTCTGGGAATGGTGGCAACGACCCTGGAGTTCCTCTCGCCTTTCCCTGTGGTTAGCGGCCTCCTCTTGAGATGGACGGGAACGCCGGGAATTCTTTCCCGACCACGCAGGGAAAGGATCCCTCCTCTCGAGGCAGGAGGCAGAAACGGGGCTCCTCTGGATGTGGGCGGGACTCTCGTGCTTCCTCTCGAGTGGAGACGGGTATGTCGGGAACTTCTTGAGTTGCAGCAAGGGTGTGAAGGACCCTTTGGAAGTTCCAGAGGTTAGGTGTGATTAGCCTCGAGACGCCTCAGCGGAAATGGGCCTCATCTCGCCTGGAGGGGAGAAGCTCCTGGATTTTCTCGAGTTGTGGCAGGTGCTTTCGACTTACGACGGGGACCTCAGGGACCCGCTCTGGTGGCCTCAGGAAAGGACAGTCCCCATGCGAGTTGCTCGGGTGCCTCTCGGATTCCTCTCCCGTCTATGCCGGGGCTAAGATCTTGTGTAGAGTCGGTGCCGAAACCTGAGCATTCCTCTCCAGTGCTGACATGGATCTTGGGTACTTCTGAAGTCTCCCCAGTGGAGTCAGTCCTCGTCTGGAGTGGGCGCATGCACGTGCGCTTTCCTCCCGAGCTTAGCAGCAGTGTCACGCTTCTTTCGCGTGGATCAAGGGATCAGGGGCTTTCCCTCGAGGCTTTTCCCAGGCTTTCCCACG
>NW_017200899.1:0-6858 GCF_001704415.2 Capra hircus | reverse complement strand
ATTCCTCTCCAGTGCCTGCATGGATCTGTGGTACTTCTGGAGTCTCCCCAGGGGAGTCAGTCCTCGTACACCAGCGGAGAGAGGGCATGCACGTGTGATTTCCTCCCGCCGATAGCGTGTATCAAGGGATCTGCAGCTTTCCCTCGAGGCTTTCCAATGAGGCTTTCCTCGAGGATTTTCCTCAGGCTGTCCCACGTGCCACCGTGGTGTGAGTCGATCCTCGGCTTGAAAGTCGAGGCAGTGGACGGAAAACAGGTTTCCCTCGAATTGACAGAGATATCTGGGGACTCTGGGAATGGTGGAACGACCCTGGAGTTTCTCTCGCCTTTCCTGTGGAGAGGGCCTCCTCTTGAGATGCGACTGGAACGCCGGAATGCTTTACAGACCACGCAGGTAAAGGATCCCTCCTCTCGAGCTATGAGGTGGAAACGGTGCTCCTCTGAAAGTGGGCGGGAAGATCTTGATACTCTCGAGTGGAGCGGGTATGTCGGAGAACTTCTTGAGTTGCAGCAAGGGTGTGAAGGACCTTTGGAAGTTCCAGAGGATAGGTGTGATTAGCCTCCAGACGCCTCAGCGCAAATGGGCCTCATCTCGCCTTTAAGGACGCCAAGATCCATGTCAGCACTGGAGAGGAATCCTCAGGTTCCGGCACCGACTCCACACAAGGTCTTAGGCCCCGGCATCTTCGGGAGAGGAATCCCGAGAGGCCCAAGAGCAACTTCCATGGAACTGGCCTTTCCTGAGGCCACCAGAGCGGGTCCCAGAGGTCCCCGTCGTAAGTCGAGAGCACCTGCCGCAACTCGAGAAAATCCAGGAGGTTCTCCCCTTCAGGCGAGATGAGGCCCATTTCCGCTGAGGCGTCTCGAGGCTAATCACATCTAATATCTGGAACTTCCAAAGCGTCCTTCACACCCTTGCTGCAACTCAAGAAGTTCCCCGACATAGCCGTCTCCACTCGAGAGGAAGCACGAATGTCCCGCCCAAATCCAGAGGAGCCCCGTTTCCGGCCTCCTAGCTCGAGAGGATGGATCCTTTCCCTGCGTGGTCGGAAAGAATTCCCCGGGTTCCCGTCGCATCTCAAGAGGAGGCGCTCTCCACAGGGAAAGGCGAGAGGAACTCCAGGGTCGTGCCACCATTCCCTGAGTCCCCCAGATGTCTCAGTCCATTCCAGGGAAATCTGTTTTCCCTTCACTGCCTCGACTTTAAAGCCGAGGATCGACTCACACCACAGTGGCACGTGGGAAAGCCCTGTGGGAAGCCTCGTGGGAAAGCGTCATGGGAAAGTCTAGAGGGAAAGCCACAGATCCCTTGATCCACGAAAAGGGAAGCGTGAAAACTGCTGCTACAGCTCCGGAGGAAATCACACGTGCATGCCCTCTCTCGTGACGAGGACTGACTCCCCTGGGGAGACTCCAGAAGTACCACAAGATCCATGTCGGCACTGGAGAGGAATCCTCAGGTTCCGTCACTGAGTCCACACAAGGTCTTAGGCCCCAGCATCGACGGGAGAGGAATCCCGAGAGGCCCGGGAGAAACTCGCATGGGACTGGGCCTTTCCTGAGGCCACCAGAGCGGGTCCCTGAGGCCCTCGTCGTAAGTCGAGAGCACCTGCCGCAAGTCGAGAAAATCCAGGAGGTTCTCCCCTCCAGGCGAGATGAGGCCCATTTCGGCTGAGGCAACTAGGGGTAATCACACTTAAACTCTCGAACTTCGAAAGGGTCCCTTCACACCCTTGCTGTAACTCAAGAAGTTCCCCGACATAACCCGTCTCCACTCAAGAGGAACCCGAGCGTCCCGCCCGTATCCCAGAGTGGCCCCCGTTTCCGCCTGCTAGCTCGAGAGGAGGGATCCTTTCCCTGCGTGGTCCTGAAAGAATTCCTAGCGTTCCCGTCTCATCTCAAGAGGAGGCGCTCTCCAACAGTAAAGGCGAGAGGAACTCAAGTATCAGGCCCCATTCCCAGAGTCCCCCAGATGTCTCAGTCCATTCCAGGGAAACCTGTTTTCCCTGCACTGCCTCCACTTTCAAGCTGAGGATCGACTCACACCACAAGGGCACGTGGAAAAGCCCTGTGGGAAAGCCTCGTGGGAAAGCCTCATGGGAAAGCCTCGAGGGAAAGCCCCTGATCCCTTGATCCAAGGCGAAGGGAACCGTGACAGCTGCTGCTACAGGTCGGGAGGAAAGCGCACGTGCATGCCCCACTCGAGACGAGGACATACGCCTCTGGGGAGACTTCAGAAGACCCCGAAGATCCATGTCGGCACTGCAGAGGAATCCTCACGTTCCGGCACTGACTCCACACAAGGTCTTAGGCCCCGGCATCGAGGGAGAGGAATCCCGAGAGGCCCCCGAGCAACTCACATGGGGACTGGCCTTTCCTGAGGCCACAAGAGCGGGTCCCTGAGGTCCCAGTCGTAAGTCGAGAGCACCTGCCGCAATTCGAGAAAATCCAGGAGGTTCTCCCCTCCAGGCGAGATGAGGCCCATTTCCGCTGAGGCGTCTCCAGGAAAAATCACACCTAACCTCTGGAACTTCCAAAGGGTTCCTTCACACCCTTGCTGCAACTCAAGAAGTTCCCCGACATACCCGTCTCCACTCGAGAGGAAGCAGGAAAGTCCCGCCCACATCAAGAGGAGCCACGTTTCCGCCTCCTAGCTCGAGAGGTTTGATCCTTTCCCCTGCGTGGTCAGGAAAGAATTCGCGGCGTTCCCGTCACATCTGAAGAGGAGGCGCTCTCCAGAGGAAAAGCGAGAGGAACTCCAGGTACCTGCCACCATTCCCAGAGTCCCCCAGATGTCTCAGTCCATTCCAGGGAACCTGTATTCCCTGCACTGCCTCGACTTTCAAGCCGAGGATCGACTCACACCACAGTGGCACGTGGGGCAGCCCTGTGGGAAAGCCTCCTGGGAAGCCTCGAGGGAAAGCCACAGATCCCTTGATTCACGCGAAGGTAAGCGTGACAATGTTGCTAAAGCTCGGGAGGAAAGTGCACGTGCATGCCCCCACTCGAGTAGAGGACTGACTGTCCTGGGGAGACTCCAGAAGTACCCCAAGATCCATGTCAGCACTGGAGAGGAATCATCAGGTTTCGGCACCGGACTCCACAGAAGGTCTTAGGCCCCGGCATCTACGAGAGAGGAATCCCGAGAGGCCCCGGAGCAACTCGCATGGGGACTGGCCTTTCCTGAGGCCACCAGAGCGGGTCCCTGAGGTCCCCTCGTAAGTCGAGAACACCTTCCGCAACTCGAGAAAATTCAGGAGGTTCTCCCCTCCAGGCCGAGATGAGGCCCATTTCCGCTGAGGCGTCTCGAGGCTAATCTCACCTAACCTCTGGAACTTTCCAAAGGGTCCTTCACACCCTTGCTGCACCTCAAGAAGTTCCCCGACATACCCGATCTCCCACTCGAGAGGAAGCACGAGAGTCCCGCCCACAACCAGAGGATCCCCGTTTCCCCCTCCTAGTTCGAGAGGTGGGATCCTTTCCCTGTGTGGTCGGAAAAGAATTCCCGGCGTTCCCGTCGGATCTCAGAGGAGGCGCTATCCACAAGAAAGGCGAGAGGAAACTCCAGGGTCGTGCCACCATTCCCAGAGTCCCCGAGATGTCTCAGTCCATTCCAGGGAAACCTGTTTTCCCTGCTTGCTTCGACTTTCAAGTCGAGGATCAACTCACACCACGGTGGCACGTGGGACAGCCCTGTGGGAAAGCCTCGTGGGAAAGCCTTGAGGGAAAGACACAGATCCCTTGATCCACGCGAAGGGAAGCGCGACACTGCTGCTACAGCTCGGGAGGAAAGCGCACGTGCATGCCCCCACTCGAGACGAGGACTGACTCCCCTGGGGAGACTCCAGAAGTACCCCAAGATCCATGTCAGCACTGGAGAAGGAATTCCTCTGGTTCCGGCACCACTCCACACAAGGTCTTAGGCCCCAGCATCGACGGGAGAGGAATCCCGAAGGCCCCCGAGCAACTCGGCATGCGGGACAGGCCTTTCCTGAGGCCCACCAGAGCGGGTCCCTGAGGTCCCCGTCATAAGTCGAGAGCACCTTCCGCAACTCGAGAAAATCCAGGAGGTTTTCCCCTCCAGGCGAGATGAGGCCCATTTCCGCTGAGGCGTCTCGAGGCTAATCACACCTAACCTCTGGAACTTCCAAAGGGTCATTCACAACCCTTGGCTGCAACTCAAGAAGTTCCCCGACATACCCCGTCTCCACTTGAGAGGAAGCACGAGAGTCCCGCTCACATCCAGAGGTGCCCCGTTTCCCGCCTCCTAGCTCGAGAGGAGGATCCTTTCCTTGCGTGGTCGAGAAAGATTTCCCGGCGTTCCCGACGCCATCTCAAGAGGTCGCGCTCTCCAGAGGAAAGGCGAGAGGAACTCCATGGTCGTGGCCACCAATCCCAGAGTCCCCAGATGTCTCAGTCCATTCCAGGGAGACCTGTTTTCCCTGCACTGCCTCGACTTTCAAGCGAGGATCGACTTACACCACGGTGGCACGTGGGACAGCCCTGTGGGAAAGCCTCGTGGGAAAGCCTTGTTGGAAAGCCTCGTGGAAAGCCTCGAGGGAAAGCCACAGATCCCTTGATCCACGCGACTGGAGCATGACACTGCTGCTACAGCTAGGGAGGAAAGCGCAGGTGCATGCCCCCACTCGAGACGAGGACTGACTCCCCTGGGGAGACTCCAGAAGTACCCCAAGATCCATGTCAGCACTGCAGAGGAAACCTCAGGTTCCGGCACTGACTCCACACAAGGTCTTAGGCCCCGGCATCGACGGAGAGGAATCCTGAGAGGCCCCGAGCAATTCGCATGGGGAGTGGCCTTTTCTGAGGCCCCAGAGCGGGTCGTTGAGGTCCCCGTCGTAAGTCGAGAGCAACTACCCTATCTCGAGAAAATCCAGGAGGTTCTCCCCTCCAGGCGAGATGAGGCCCATTTCCGCTGAGGCGTCTCGAAGCTAATCACACCTAATCTCTGGAACTTCCAAAGGGTCCTTCACACCCTTGCTGCAACTCAAGAAGTTCCCCGACATACCCGTCTCCACTCGAGAGGAAGCACCAGAGTCCCGCCCACATCCAGAGGAGCCCCGTTTCCGCCTCCTAGCTCGAGAGGAGGATCCTTTCCCCGTGGTCGGGAAAAAATTCCCGGCGTTCCCGTTGCATCTCAAGAGGAGGCGCTCTCCACAGGAAAGGCGAGAGGAACTCCAGGGGTCGTGCCACCATTCCAGAGGCCAGATGTCTCAGTCATTAGGGAAAACTTTTTTTCCCTGCACTGCTCGACTTTCAAGCCGAGGATCGACTCACACCACGTGGCAAGTGGGACAGCCCTGTGAAAGCCTCGTGGGAAAGCCTTGAGGGAAAGACACAGATCCCTTGATCCACGCGAAGGGAAGCGTGACACTGCTGCTACAGCTCGGGAGGAAAGCGCACGTGCATGCCCCCACTCGAGACGAGGACTGACTCCCCTGGGGAGACTCCAGAAGTCCAAGATCCATGTCAGCACTGGAGAGGAATCCTCTGGTTCCGGCACCGACTCCACACAAGGTCTTAGGCCCCGGCATCGGAGAGGAATCCGAGAGGCCCAAGAGCAACTCGCATGGACTGGCCTTTCCTGAGGCCACCAGAGCGGGTCCCTGAGGTCCCTCGTAAGTCGAGAGCACCTGCCGCAACTCGAGAAAATCCAGGAGGTTCTCCCCTCCAGGCGAGATGAGGCCCATTTCCGCTGAGGCATCTCGAGGCTAATCACACCTAACCTCTGGAACTTCCAAAGGGTCATTCACACCCTTGCTGCAACTCAAGAAGTTCCCCGACATACCCGTCTCCACTGAGAGGAAGCACGAGAGTCCCGCTCACATCCAGAGGAGCCCCGTTTCCGCCTCCTAGCTCGAGAGGAGGGATCCTTTCCTTGCGTGGTCGAGAAAGATTTCCCGGGCGTTCCCGACGCATCTCAAGAGGTCGCGCTCTCCAGAGGAAATGCGAGAGGAACTCCATGGTTCGGCCACCAATCCCAGAGTCCCCCAGATGTCTCAGTCCATTCCAGGGAGACCTGTTTTCCCTGCACTGCCTCGACTTTCAAGCGAGGATTGACTAACACCACGGTGGCACGTGGGACAGCCCTGTGGGAAAGCCTCGTGGGAAAGCCTTGTTGGAAAGCCTCGTGGCGAAAGCCTCGAGAAAGCCATGATCCCTTGATGCACGCGACTGGAGCATGACACTGCTGCTACAGCTCGGGAGGAAATCGCACGTGCTGCCCCCACTCGAGACGAGGACTGACTCCCCTGGGAGACTCCAGAAGTACCCAAGATCCATGTCAGCACTAGAGAGGAATCCTCAGGTTCGGCACCGACTCCCACAAGGTCTTAGGCCCAGGCATCGACGGGAGAGGAATCCGAGAGGCCCGCGAGCAACTTGCATGGGGACTGGCCTTTCCTGAGGCCACCAGAGCGGGTCCCTGAGGTCCCGTCGTAAGTCGAGAGCACCTGCCGCAAAACTCGAGAAAATCCAGGAGGTTCTCCCTCCAGGTGAGATGAGGCCCATTTCCGCTGAGGCGTCTCGAGGCTAATCACACCTAACCTCTGGAACTTCCAAAGGGTCCTTCACACTTGCTGCAACTCAAGAAGTTCCCCGACTTACCCGTCTCCACTCGAGAGGAAGCACGAGAGTCCCGCCCACATCCAGAAGAGACCCGTTTCTGTCTCCTAGCTCGAGAGGAGGATTCTTTCCCTGCGTGTTCGGGAAAGAATTCCCGGCGTTCCCGTCGCATCACAAGAGGAGACGCTCTCCACAGGAAAGGCGAGAGGAACCCAGGGTCGTGCCACCATGCCCAGAGTCCCCCAGATGTCTCAGTCCATTCCAGGGAAACCATTTT
>NW_017200898.1:0-6859 GCF_001704415.2 Capra hircus | reverse complement strand
CACACTTCCCTTTGCGTGGATCAAGGGATCTGTGGCTTTTCCTCGAGGCTTCCACGAGGCTTTCCCACGAGGCTTTCACACAGGCGCTGTCCCACGTGCCACCGTGGTGTGAGTGGATCCTCGGCTTGAAAGTCGAGGCAGTGCAGGGAAAACAGGTTTCCTTGGAATGGACTGAGAAAATCTCTGGCCACTCAGGGAATGGTGTCACGACCCTGGAGATCCCTCGTGTTTCCTGTGGAGACCGCCTCCTCTTGAGATGCGACCGGAACGCCGGAATTCTTCCCGACCACGCAGGGAAAGGATTCCACCTCTCGATCTATCAGGCGGAAACGGGGCTTCTCTGGATGTGGGCAGGACTCTCGTGCGTCCTCTCGAGTGGAGAGGGGTACGTCGGGGAACTTCTTGAGTTGCAGCAAGGGTGTGAAGGACCCTTTGGAAGTTCCAGAGGCCAGGTTGATTAGCCTCGAGATGCCTCCGCGGAAATGGGCTTCATCTCGCCTGGAGGGAGAACCTCCTGGATTTTTCTAGAGTTGCCACAGGTGCTCTCGACTTAAGACGAGGACCTCAGGGACCTGGTCTGTGGCCTCAGGAAAGGCCAGTCCCATGCGAGTTGCTAGGGGGCCCTTCGGGATTCCTCTCCCGTCGATGCCGGGGCCTAAGACGTTGTGTGGAGACGGTGCGGAACCTGAGGATTCCTCTCCAGTGCTGACAGGGATCTTGGGGTACTTCTGGAGTCTCCTCAGGGGAGTCAGTCCTCGTCTCGACTTAGGTCATGCACGTGCCACTTTCCTCCCGAGCTGTAGCAGCAGTGTCATGCTTCCCTTCGCGTGGATGAAGAAATCTGTGGCTTTCATCGAGGTTTTTGCAGGAGGCTTTCCCACGAGGCTTTCCCACAGGGCTGTCCCACGTGCCACCGTGGTGTGAGTCGATCCTCGGCTTGAAAGTCGAGGCAGTGCAGGGAAAACTGGTTTCCCTGGAATGGACTGAGACATCTGGGGGACTCTGGGTATGGTGGCTCGACCCTGGAGTTCCTCTCGCCTTTCCTGTGGAGAGCGCCTCCTCTTGAGATGCGCGATGGAAACGCCGGGAATTCTATCCCGAACACGCAGGGAAAGGATCCCTCCTCTCGAGCTAGGAGGCGGAAACGGGGCTCCTCTGGATGTGGGCGGGAGGCTCGAGCTTTCTCTCAAGTGGAGACGGCTATGTCGGGGAACTTCTTGAGTTGCAACAAGTGGGTGATGTACCCTTTGGAAGTTCCAGAGGTTAGGTGTGATTAGCCTCGAGAGGCCTCATTGGAAATGGGCCTCATCTCGCCTGGAGGGGAGAACCTTCTGGATTTTCTCGAGTTGCAGCAGTTTCTCTCCACTTACGACGGGGACCTCAGGGACATGCTCTGGTGGCCTCAGGAAAGGCCATTCCCCATGCGAGTTGCACGGGGGCCTCTCGGGATTCCTCTCCTGTCGATGCCGGGTCCTAAGACCTTGTGTGGAGTCGGTGCCGGAACCTGAGGATTCCTCTCCAGTCCTGACATGGATCTTGGGGTACGTCCTGAGTCTCCCCTGGGGAGTCAGTCCTCGTCTCGAGTGGGGCATGCACGTGCGATTTCCTCACCAGCTATAGCAGCAGTGTCAGGCTTCCCTTCGCGTGGATCAAGGGATCTGTGGCTTTCCCTCGAGGCTTTCCCACGAGGCTTTCCCTCGAGTCTTTCCCACAAGGCTGTCCCACGTGCCACCGTGGTGAGAGTCGATCCTCGGCTTGAAAGTCGAGGCAGTGCAGGGAAAAAAGGTTTCCCTGAATTGGACTGAGACATCTGAGGGACTCTGGGAATGGTGGCACGACCCTGGAGTTCCTCTCGCCTTTCCTGTGGAGAGCACCTCTCTTGAGATGCGACGGAAACGTCGGGAATTCTTTCCCGAACACGAAGGGAAAGGATCCCTCCTCTCGAGCTAGGAGGCGGAAACGGGGCTCCTCTGAATGTGGGCCGGACTCTCGTGCTTCCTTTCGAGTGGAGACGGGTATGTCGGGGAACTTCTTGAGTTGCAGCAAGGGTGTGAAGGACCCTTTGGAAATTCCAGATGTTCGGTGTGATTAGCCTCGAGACGCCTCACCGGAAATGGGCCTCATCTCGCCTGGAAGGGAGAACCTCCTGGATTTTCTCTAGTTGCGGCAGGTGCTCTCGACTTACGACGGGGACCTCTGGGACCCGCTCTGGTGGCCTCAGGAAAGGCCAGTCCCCATGCTAGTTGCATGGGGCCTCTCGGGATTCCTCTCCCGTCGATGCTGGGTCCTAAGACCTTGTGTAGAGTAGGTGCAGGAACCGGAGGATTCCACTCCAGTGCTGACATGGTTCCTGGGTACTTTTGGAGTCTCCCTAAGGGAGTCAGTACTCGTCTTGAGTTGGGGCATGCACGTGCGCTTTCCTCCCCAGCTGTAGCAGCAGTGTCATGCTTCCCTTCGCGTGGATCAAGAGATCTGTGGCTTTCCCTCGAGGCTTTCCCACGATGCTTTTCCCACGAGGCTTTCCCACAAAGCTGCCCACGTGCCACCGTGGTGTGAGTCGATCGTCGGCTTGAAAGTCGAGGCAGTGCAGGGAAAGCAGGTTTCCCTGGAATGGACTGAGACATCTGGGGGACTCTGGGAATGGTGGCACGACCCTGGTGTTCCTCTCGCCTTTCCTGTGGAGAGTGCCTCCTCTTGAGATGCGACGGAAATGCCGGGAATTCTTTCGCCGACCACGCAGGGGAAGGATCTCTCCTCTCGAGCTAGGAGGCGGAAACGGGGCTCCTCTCGATGAGGGCGGGACTCTCGTGATTCCTCTCGAGTGGAGACGGGTATGTCGGGGAAATTCTTGAGTTGCAGCCAGGGTGTGAAAGACCCTTTGTAAGTTCCAGAGGGTAGGTGTGATCAGCCTCGCGGCGCCTCAGCGGAAATGGCCTCATCTCGCCTGGAGGGGCGAACCTCCTGGATTTTCTCGAGTTGCGGCAGGTGCTCTCGACTTACGACGGGGACATCAGGGACCCGCTCTGGTGGCCTCAGGAAAGGCCAGTCCCCATGCGAGTAATTCGGGGCCTCTAGGCCCTCCTCTCCCGTCGATGCCGGGCCTAAGACCTTGTGTAAGTCGGTGCCGGAACCTGAGCATTCCTCCCCAGATCTGACATGGATTTTGGGGTACTTTTGGAGTCTCCCTAGGGGAGTCAGTCCTCGTCTCGTTTGGGGGCATGCAAGTGCGCTTTCCTCCCGAGATGGGGCAGCAGTGTCATGTTTCCCGTCGAGTGGATCAAGGAATCAGTGCTTTTCCTCGAGTCTTTTCCACAAGGCTTTCCCACGAGGCTTTTCCACAGGGCTGTCCCACGTGCCAACGTGGTGTGAGTCGATCCTCGGCTTGAAACTCGAGGCAGTGCAGGAATACAGGTTTCCCTGGAATGGACTGAGATCTCTGGGGACTATCAGATTTGTGGCACACCCTGGAGTTCCGCTCGCCTTTCCTGTGGAGAGGGCCTCCTCTTGAGATGCGATGGGAACGCCGGGAATTCTTTCCCGAAAACACAGGGAAAGGATCCCTCCTCTCGAGCTAGGAGCGGAAACGGGGCTCCTCTAGATGTGGGCGGAATCTCGTGCTTCCTCTCGAGTGGAGACGGGTATGTCAGGGAACTTCTTGAGTTGCAGAAAGGTGTGAAGGACCCTTTGGAAGTTCCATAGGTTAGGTGTGATTAGCCTCGAGACGCCTCTGGAAATGGGCCTCATCTCGCCTGGAGGGGAGTACTTCCTGAATTTTCTCGAGTTGTGGCAGGCAATCTCGACTTACGACGGGGACCTCAGGGACCCGCTCTGGTGGCCTCAGGAAAGGCCAGTCCACATGCGAGTTGATTGGGGGCCTCTCGGGATTCCTCTCTCGTCGATGCCAGGCCTAAGATCTTGTATGGAGTCCGTGCCGGAACCTGAGCATTCCTCTCCAGTGCAGACATGGATCCTGGGGTACTTTTGGAGTCTCCCAGGGGAGTCAGTCCTCGTCTCGAGCGGGGCATGCACGTGCGCTTTCCTCCCGAGCTGTAGCACAAGTGTCACTCTTCCCTTCGCGTGGATCAAGAGATCTGTGGCTTTCCCTTGAGGCTTTCCCACGAGGCTTTCTCACAGGGCTGTCCCACGATGCCACCGTGGTGTGAGTCGATCCTCGGCTTTAAAGTCGAAGCAGTGCAGGGAAACAAGTTTCCCTGGAATGGACTGAGACATCTGGGGGACTCTGGAATGGTGGCACGACCCTGGAGTTCCTCTCGCCTTCCTGTGGAGAGCGTCTCCTCTTGTGATGCGACGGAACGCCGGGATTTCTTTCCCGAACACGCAGGAAAGGATCCCTCCTCTCGAGCTAGAGGCGGAAACGGGGCTCCTCTGGATGTGGGCAGAACTCTCCTGCTTCCTCTCGAGTGGAGACGGGTATGTCGGGAAACTTCCTGAGTTGCATCAAGGGTGCGAAGGACCTTTTGGAAGCTCCAGAGGTTAGGTGTGATTAGCTCGAGATGCCTCAGCGGAAATGGCACTCATCTCGCCTGGAGGGGGAGTAACCTCCTGGATGTTCTCGAGTTGCGGCAGGTGCTCTTCGACTTTCGACGGGGACCTCAGGGACCCATTCTGGTGGCCTCAGGAAAGGCCATTCCCCATGGGAGTTGCTCGGGGACTCTTGGGATTCCTCTCCCGTCGATGCTGCGGCCTAAGACCGCGTGTGGATCGGTGCCAGAACCTGAGGATTCCTCTCCAGTGCTGACATGGATCTTGGGTACTTCTGGAGTCTAGCCAGGAGACTCAGTCCTCGTCTCGAGTGGGGGCATGCACGTGCGCTTTCCTCCCGAGCTGTAGCAGCAGTGTCACGCTTCCCATCGCGTGGATCAAGGGATCTTGTGGCTTTCCCTCGAGGCTTTCCCACGAGGCTTTCCCACGAGGCTTTCCACAGGGCTGTCCTCGTGCCACCGTGGTGTAGGTCGATCGTCGGCTTGAAAGTCGAGGCAGTGCAGGGAAAACAGTTTTCCCTGGAATGGACTGAGACACCTGGTTGTCTCTGGGAATGGTGTCACGACCCTGGAGTTCCTCTCGCCTTTCCTGTGGAGAGCGCCTCCTCTTGAGATGCGACGGGAACGCCGGAATTCTTTCCCGACCAAGCAGGGAAAGGATCCCTCATCTCAGGCTAGGAGTCGGAAACGGGGCTCCTCTGGATGTGGCCGGGACTCTCGTGCTTCCTCTCAAGTGGAGACGGGTATGTCGGGGAACTTCTTGAGTTGCAGCAAGGGTGTGAAGAACCCTTTGGAAGTTCCAGAGGTTAGGTGTGATTAGCCTCGAGATGCCTCAGCGGAAATGGGCCTCATCTCGCCTGGAGGGGAGAACCTCCTGGATTTTCTCGAGTTGCATGCAGGTGCTCTCGACTTACTATGGGGACCTCAGGGACCCGCTCTGGTGGCCTCAGGAAAGGCCAGTCCCCATGCGAGTTGCTCGGGGGCCTCTCGGGATTCCTCTCCCGTCTATGTCCGGGGCATAAGATCTTGTGTGGAGTCCGGTGCCGGAACCTTAGCATTCCTCTCCAGTGCTGACATGGATCTTGGGGTTCTTCTGTAGTCTCCCAAGTGGAGTCAGTCCTCGTCTCGAGTGGGGGCATGCACATGCGCTTTCCCCTCGAGCTGTAGCTAGCCAGTGTCACGCTTTCCCTTCGCGTGGATCAAGGGATCTGTGGCTTTCTCTCGAGGCTTTCCAACGAGGCTTTCCCACAGGGCTGTCCCACGTGCCACCGTGGTGTGAGTCGATCTTCGCTTGAAAGTCGAGCAGTGCAGGGAAAGCAGGTTTCCCTGGAATGGACTGAGACATCCTGGGGACTCTGGGAATGTGGAACGACCCTGGAGTTCCTCTCGCCTTTCCTGTGGAGAGCGCCTCCTCTTGAGATGCGACGGAAACGCCAGGAATTGTTTCCCGACCACGCAGGGAAAGGATCCCTCCTCTCGAGCTAGGAGGCGGAAACGGTGCTCCTCTGGATGTGGGCGGGACTCTCGTGCTTCCTCTCGAGTGTAGACGGGTATGTCGGGATCTTCTTGAGTTGCAGCAAGGGTGTGAAGTCGCTTTGGAGCTCCAGAGGTTAGGTGTGATTAGCCTCGAGATGCCTCAGCGGAAATGGCACTCATCTCGCCTGGAGGGGAGAACCTCCTGGATGTTCTCGAGTTGCGGCAGGTGCTCTCGACTTACGACGGGGACCTCAGGACCCACTCTGGTGGGCTCTGGAAAGGCCAGTCCCCATGCGAGTTGTTCGGGGGCCTCTCGGGATTCCTCTCCCGTCGATGCCGGGGCCTAAGATCTTGTGTGGAGCCGGTGCCGGAACCTGAGTATTCCTCTCCAGTGCTGACGTGGATCTGGGGGGACTTCTGGAGTCTCCCCAGTAGAGTCAGTCCTCCTCTCGAGTGGGGGCATGCACGTGCCCTTTCCTTCCGAGCTGTAGCAGCAGTGTCATGCTTCCCTTCGCGTGGATCAAGGGATCTGTGGCTTTCCCACGAGGCTTTCCCACGAGACTTTCCCACAGGGCTGTCCCACGTGTCACCGTGTTGTGAGTCGATCCTCGGCTTAAAAGTCGACGCAGTGCAGGGAAAAACAGGTTTCCCTGGAATGGACTGAGACATCTGGGGACTCTGGGAATGGTGGCATGACCCTGGAGTTCCTCTCGCCTTTCCTGTGGAGAGCGCCTCCTCTTGAGAATGCGACGGGAGGCCGGAATTCTTTCCCGACCACGCAGGGAAAGGATCCCTCCTCTATAGCTAGGAGGTGGAAACGGGGCTCCTCTGGATGTGGCGGGACTCTCGTGCTTTCTCGAGTGGAGACGGGTTTATGTCGG
>NW_017200897.1:0-6859 GCF_001704415.2 Capra hircus | reverse complement strand
AGATGAGGACGACTCCCCGGGGAGACTCCAGAAGTACCCCAAGATCCATGTCAGCACTGGAGAGGAATCCTCAGTTCCGGCACCGAATCACACAAGGTCTTAGGCCCCGGCATCGAAGGGAGAGGAATCCGGAGAGGCCCCCGAGCAACTCGCATGGGACTGGCCTTTCCTGAGGCCACCAGAGCGGGTCTCTGACTCCCGTCGTAAGTCGAGAGCACCTGCCGCATCTCGAGAAAATCCAGGAGGTTCTCCCCCTCCAGGCGAGATGAGGCCCATTTGCGCTGAGGCTTCTCGAGGCTAATCACACCTAACCCCTGGAACTTCCAAAGGGTCCTTCACACCCTTGCTGCAACTCAAGAAGTTCCCCGACATACCCGTCTCCACTCGAGAGGAAGCACGAGAGTTCCGCCCACATCCAGAGGAGCCCCGTTTTCCGCCTCCTAGCTCGAGAGGAGGGATCCTTTTCCAGCGTGTTCGGGAAAGAATTCCCGGCTCCCGTCGCATCTCAAGAGAGGCGCTCTCAACAGGAAAGGCTAGAGGAACTCCAGTGTCGTGCCACCATTCCCAGAGTCCCCAGATGTCTCAGTCCATTCTAGGGAAACCTGTTTTCCCTGCACTGCCTCGATTTTCAAGACAAGGATCGACTCACACCATGTGGCACGTGGGACAGCCCTGTGGGAAAGCCTCAGGGGAAAGCCACAGATTGCTTGATCCACGTGAAGAGAAGCGCGACACTACTGCTACAGCTCGGGAGGAAAGCGCACGTGTATTCCCCCTCTCGAGACGAGGACTGACTCCCCTGGGGAGACTCCAGAAGTACCCCAAGATACATGTCAGCACTGGAGAGGAATCCTCAGGTTCCAGCACCGACTTCACACTAGGTCTTAGGCCCCGGCATCGACGGAGAGGAATCCCGAGAGGCCCCGAGCAACTCGCATGGTGGACTGGCCTTTCCTGAGGCCACCAGAGCGGGTCCTGATGTCCCGACGTAAGTCGAGAGCACCAGCCGCAACTCGAGAAAATCCAGGAGTTTCTCCCCTCCAGGCGAGATGAGGCCCATTTCGCTGAGGCGTCTTGAGGCTAATCAAGCCTAACTTCTCTAACTTCCAAAGGGTCCTTCACACCCTTGCTGCAACTCAAGAAGTTCTCCGACATACCCGTCTCCACTCGAGAGGAAGCACGAGAGTCCCGCCCACATCAGAGAGTACCGTTTCCGCCTACTAGCTCGAGAGGAGGTATCCTTTCCCTGCGTGTTCGGAAAGAATTCCCGGCGTTCCCGTCGCATCTCAAGAGCAGACGCTCTCCACAGGTAAGGCGAGAGGAACACAAGGGTCGTGCCACCATTCCCAGAGTCCCCCAGATGTCTCAGTCCATTCCAGGGAAACCTGTCTTCCCTGCACTGCCTCGACTTTCAAGCGAGGATCACTCACACCACGGTGGCACGTGGGACAGCCCTGTGGAAAGCCTCGTGGGAAAGCCTCGTGGGAAAGACTCGAGGGAAAGACACAGATCCCTTGATCCACGCGAAGGGAAGCGCGACACTGCTGCTACAGCTCGGAAGGAAACAGCACGTTCATGCCCCCACTGGAGACGAGGACCGACTCCATTGAGGAAACTCCAGAATTACCCCAATATCAATGTCGGCACTGGAGAGGAATCCTCAGTTCCGGCACCGACTCCACACAAGTTCTTAGGCCCCGGCATCGTCGGAGAGAGGAATGCCGACAGGCCCCGAGCAACTCGCATGGGGACTGGCCTTTCCTGAGGCCACCATAGCGTGTCCCTGAGGTCCCCGTCGTAAGTTAAGAGCACCTGCCGCAACTCGAGAAAATCCAGGAGGTTCTCCCCTCCAGGAGAGATGAGGCCCATTTCGGCTGAGACGTCTCGAGGCTAATCACACCTAACTCTGGAACTTCCAAAGGGTCCCTCACACCCTTGCTGCAACTCAAGAAGTTCCCCGACATACCCGTCTCCACTCGAGAGGGAAGCACGAGAGTCCCGCCCACATTCAGAGGAGTCCCGTTTCCGCCTCCTATCTCGAGAGGAGGGATCCTTTCCTGCGTGTTCGGGAAAGAATTCCCGTGTTCCCGTCGCATCTCAAGAGGAGGCGCTCTCCACAGGAAAGGCGAGAGGAACTCCAGGGTCGTTCCACAATTCCCAGAGTCCCCCAGACATCTCAGTCCATTCCAGGGAAACCTGTTTTCCCTGCACTGCCTCGGCTTTCAAGCCGAGGATCGACTCACACTCCGGTGGCACGTGGACAGCCCTTGGGAAAGCCTCGTGGGATAGCCTCGTGGGAAAGCCTCGAGGGAAAGCCACAGATCACTTGATCCCTGCGAAGGGAAGCGTGACAACGCTGCTACAGCTCGGAGAAAAGCGCAAGTGCATGCCCCCTCTCAAGATGAGGACTGACTCCCCGGGGAGACCCCAGAAGTACCCCAAGATCCATGTCAGCACTGGGAGGAATCCTCAGGTTCCGGCACCAAATCAACACAATCTTAGGCCCGGCATCGAAGGGAGAGGAATCCGGAGAGGCCCCGAGCAACTCGCATGGGACTGGCCTTTCCTGAGGCCACCAGAGCGGGTCCCTGAGGTCCCCGTCGTAAGTCGAGAGCACCTGCCGCAACTCGAGAAAATCCAGGAGGTTCTCCCCTCCAGGCGAGATGAGGCCCATTTCCGCTGAGGCGTCTCGAGACTAATCACACCTAACCTCTGGAACATCCAAAGGGTCTTTCACACCCTTGCTGTAACTCAAGAAGTTCCCCGACATACCCGTCTCCACTGGAGAGGAAGCACGAGAGTTCTGCCCACATCCAGAGGAGCCCGTTTCCGCCTCCTAGCTCGAGCGGAGGGATCCTTTCCCTGCGTGTCGGGAAAGAATTCCCGGCGTTCCCGTCGCATCTCAAGAGGAGGCGCTCTCTACAGGAAAGGCGAGAGGAACTCCAGGGGTCGTGCCACCATACCCAGAGTCCCCCAGATGTCTCAGTCCATTCCAGGGACAGCTGTTTTCCCTGCATTGCCTCCACTTTCAAGCCCAGGATCGACTCACACCACGGTGGCACGTGGGACAGCCCTGTGGGAAAGCCTCATGGGAAAGCCTCGTGGGAAAGCCTCGAGGGAAAGCCACAGGTCCCTTGATCCACGCGAAGGGAAGCGTGACACTGCTGCTAGACCTCGGGAAGAAAGCGCACGTGCATGCCCTCACTCGAGACGAGGACCGACTCCATTGAGGAGACTCCAGAAGTACCCCAAGATCCATGTCAGCACTGGGAAGGAATCCTCAGGTTCCGACACCGACTCCACGCAAGGTCTTAGGCCCCGGCATCGACGGGAGAGGAATCCTGAGAGGCCCACGAGCAACTCGCATGGGGACTGGCCTTTCCTGAGGCCACCAGAGCGGGTCCCTGAGGTCCCCGTCATACGTTGAGAGCACCTGCCGCAACTCGAGAAAATCCAGTAGGTTCTCCCCTCCAGGCGAGATGAGGCCCATTTCCACTGACGCGTCTCGAGGCTAATCACGTCTAACATCTGCAACTTCCAAAGGGTCCTTCACACACTTGCTGCAACTCAAGAAGTTCCCCGACATACCCGTCTCCACTCGAGAGGAAGCACGAGAGTCCCGCCCACATCCAGAGGAGCCCCGTTTCCGCCTCCTAGCTCGAGAGGAGGGTTCCTTTCCCTGCTGGTCGGGAAAGAATTCCCAGCGTTCCCGTCGCATCTCAAGAGACCCGCTTTCCACATGAAAGGTGAGAGGAACTCCAGGGTCGTGCCACCATACCCAGAGTCCCCCAGATGTCTCCGTCCATTCCAGGGAAACCTGTTTTCCCTGCACTGCATCGGCTTTCAAGCCAAGGATCGACTCACACCACGGTGGCACGTGGGACAGCCCTGTGGAAAGCCTCGGGATAGCCTCGTGGGAAAGCCTCCTGGGAAAGCCTGCCTCAATGGAAAGCCACAGATCCCTTGATCCACGCGAAGGGAAGTGCCACACAGCTGCCACAGCTCGGGAGGAAAGCGCACGTGCATACCCCTCTCGAGACGAGGACTGACTTCCCTGGGGAGACTCCAGAAGTACCCCAAGATCCATGTCAGCACTGGAGAGGAATCCTCAGGTTTCAGCACCGACTTCACAGTAGGTCTTAGGCCCCGGTATCGACGGGAGAGGAATCCCGAGAGGCCCCCGAGCAACTCGCATGTGGACTGGCCTTTCCTGAGGCCACCAGATCGGTCCCTGAGGTCCCCGACGTAAGTCGAGAGCACCTGCCGCAACTCGAGAAAATCCAGGAGGTTCTACCCTCCAGGCTAGATGAGGCCCATTTCCGCTGAGGCGTCTCGAGGCTAATCACACCTAACCTCTGGAACTTCCAACGGGTCCTTCACACCCTTGCTGCAACTCAAGATGTTCCCCGACATACCCGTCTCAAGTCGAGAGGAAGCACGAGAGTCCCGCCCACATCCAGAGGAGCACCGTTTCCGCCTCCTAGCTCCAGAGGAGGGATCCTTTCCCTGCGTGGTCGGGAAAGAATTTCCGGCGTTCCCGTCGCATTTCAAGCGGAGGCGCAATCCAAAGGAAAGGCGAGAGGAACAACAGGGTCGTGCCACTATTCCCAGAGTCCCCCAGATGTCTCAGTCCATTCCAGGGAAACCTGTTTTCCCTGCACTGCCTCGACTTTCAAGCCGAGGATTGACTCACACCCCGGTGGCACGTTTGACAGCCCTGTGGTTAAGACTCGTGGGAAAGCCTCGAGGGAAAGCCACAGATCCCTTGATCCACACGAAGGGATGCGTGACACTGCTGCTGCTGCTCGGGAGGAAAGCGCACGTGCATGCCCCACTCGAGAGGAGGACTTACTCCCCTGGGGAGACTCCAGATGTACCCCAAGATCCATGTCAGCACTGGAGAGGAATCCTCAGGTTCCGGCACCGACTTCACACAAGATCTTAGGCTCCGTCATTGACGTAGAGGAATCCCGAGAGGGCCCCGAGCAACTCGCATGGGACTGGCCTTTCCTGAGGCCACCAGAGCGGGTCCCTGAGGTCCCCGTCGTAAGTCGAGAGCACCTGCCGCAACTCGAGAAAATCCAGGAGGTTCTCCCCTCCAGGCGAGATGAGGCCCATTTCCGCTGAGGCGTCTCGAGACTAATCACACCTAACCTCTGGAACTTCCAAAGGGTCTTTCACACCCTTGCTGCAACTCAGGAAGATCCCCGACATTCCCGTCTCCACTCGAGAGGAAGCACGAGAGTCCCGCCCACATCCAGAGGAGCCACGTTTCCGCCTCCTAGCTCGAGAGGAGGGATCCTTTCCCTGCGTGGTCGGGAAAGAAATCCCGGCGTTCCCGGCATCTCAAGAGGAGGCGCTCTCCACAGGAAAGGCGCGAGGAACTCCAGGGTCGTGCCACCATACCCAGAGTCCCCCAGATGTCTCAGTCCATTCCAGGACAGCTGTTTTCCCTGCATTGCCTCCACTTTCAAGCCCAGGATCGACTCACACCACGGTGGCACGTGGGACAGCCCTGTGGGAAAGCCTCATGGGAAAGCCTCGAAAGGGGAAAGCCACAGGTCCCTTGATCCACGCGAAGGAAGCGTGACACTGCTGCTAGACCTCGGAAGAAAGCGCACGTGCATGCCCTCACTCGAGACGAGGACCGACTCCATTGAGGAGACTCCAGAAGTACCCCAAGATCCATGTCAGCACTGGGAAGGAATCCTCAGGTTCCGACACCGACTCCACGCAAGGTCTTAGGCCCGGCATCGACGGGAGAGGAATCCTGAGACCCACGAGCAACTCGCATGGGGACTGGCCTTTCCTGAGGCCACCAGAGCGGGTCCCTGAGGTCCCCGTCATACGTTGAGAGCACCTGCCGCAACTCGAGAAAATCCAGTAGGTTCTCCCCTCCAGGCGAGATGAGGCCCATTTCCACTGACGCGTCTCGAGGCTAATCACGTCTAACATCTGCAACTTCCAAAGGGTCCTTCACACACTTGCTGCAACTCAAGAAGTTCCCCGACATACCCGTCTCCACTCGAGAGGAAGCACGAGAGTCCCGCCCACATCCAGAGGAGCCCCGTTTCCGCCTCCTAGCTCGAGAGGAGGGTTCCTTTCCCTGCGTGGTCGGGAAAGAATTCCAGCGTTCCCGTCGCATCTCAAGAGGACCCGCTTTCCACATGAAAGGTGAGAGGAACTCCAGGGTCGTGCCACCATACCCAGAGTCCCCCAGATGTCTCCGTCCATTCCAGGGAAACCTGTTTTCCCTGCACTGCATCGGCTTTCAAGCCAAGGATCGACTCACACCCACGGTGCACGTGGGACAGCCCTGTGGGAAAGCCTCGAGGGATAGCCTCGGAAAGCCTCCGGAAAGCCTCCTGGGAAAGTCAATGGAAAGCCACAGATCCCATCCACGCGAAGGGAAGTGCCACACAGCTGCCACAGCTCGGGAGGAAAGCGCACGTGCATACCCCTCTCGAGACGAGGACTGACTTCCCTGGGGAGACTCCAGAAGTACCCCAAGATCCATGTCAGCACTGGAGAGGAATCCTCAGGTTTCAGCACCGACTTCACAGTAGGTCTTAGGCCCGGTATCGACGGGAGAGGAATCCCGAGAGCCCCGAGCAACTCGCATGTGGACTGGCCTTTCCTGAGGCCACCAGATCGGGTCCCTGAGGTCCCCGACGTAAGTCGAGAGCACCTGCTGCAACTCGAGAAAATCCAGGAGGTTCTACCCTCCAGCTAGATGAGGCCCATTTCCGCTGAGGCGTCTCGAGGCTAATCACACCTAACCTCTGAACTTCCGTCCTTCACTTGCTGCAACTCAAGATGTTCCCCGCCCAGCACGAGACCCATCCAGCAATCCAGGAGG
>NW_017200896.1:0-6859 GCF_001704415.2 Capra hircus | reverse complement strand
GAGAGATGTTATGGGGAGGGAGGTGGGAGGGGGGTTCATGTTTGGGAACGCATGTAAGAATTAAAGATTTTAAAATTAAAAAAAAAAAAATAAAAAAAAAAGAAAGAAAAAATGATCAAAATTTACATTTTCTCATTACTAATGAATTTGATTCACTTTCATATGCTTATTGGCCATTTATGTGACGAACATGTAAAAAATGCTTATTAGGCCTTTGCCAAGTTTTCTCCTGACTAGTTATTACTTTGTAGAAGGTAGGCTATATGTGTTCAATATTCTAATTGTTTGTCAATTTTTATTAGTTTCAAAATCCTTCAAATTGGGAGTTATCATTCAGTAATTGTAAACTGAATTTTAAACTTTCTTTTTTTTTTTGCAAAGTTGAGATAATTTATATATCAAATACATTTGTCAGAAATAATAGACAGAGGTCCCATTTACCTCCAGAAGTAACTTACAAAACTGTAGCACACTCCACAGCCAACACACTGAACTGGTCACCATAGTAACACCTCATGCCAACCTTTTAGAGCCACACCTACTTTCCTCTGTGTGGGGAAATTAACAAGATGGCACCAGTCAGGCTCTCTTGCCACACTCCCTCACACCCTTTTGCCTATGTACTGTAAACAATGCCTTTGTGCGGTTGTGCAACAGATGAGATCACTTGTAACACTGCTCATGTGCATAAGGAGGTACTTGTTTGGTTGAAGCCTACTTTTTGTGGGACACCTGTATGAACATCAACATGAAAGCCTTGGATGCTTCTGCATTCGGGCTACATTGGGGCAACATCATGGTCATGCTATGTGAGGTTAGGTTATGGTGATGTTTTGGTTATGGCTTCTGTTTTGTTATGGCTTCAGCCAGCAGAGAGGCTGTTTTATGGTTGTTGTGCCAGCCAGGAGGGAATAATGCACCTGCAGTTCCTCTTGCCTGGAAAATCCCATGGATGGAGGAGCCTGGTGGGCTGCAGTCCATGGGGTCACTGAGAGTCAGACACGACTGGGCGACTTCACTTTCACTTTTCACTTTCACGCATTGGAGAAAGAAATGGCAACCCACTCCAGTGTTCTTGCCTGGAGAATCCCAGGGACGGGGGAGCCTGGGGGCTGCCGTCTATGGGGTCACACAGAGTTGGACACGACTGAAGCGACTTAGCAGCAGTTCCTATGGCTTCTTGCATCTTCTTCCAGCCTCTTAGCTTACACCTTGCCTACTCTGGGTTCAGTAGACAGTAAGGACAGTGTGAACAGCAATATAACTGGCATCACAAAAAGGGTCAGTGAGACACTCTGTCCAGACATTTTAAGCCCTGGAAACCATGGATTTGTTTGTCATCTCTAATACTTGTAACATTTCAGTATGTTATATAAATAAAATCATATAGTACATAAGATTTTGGATTGACTTTTTTCACTGAACATAATTTTCAGAAACTTCCTAGATTGCCACATGTACCAGAAGTTCATTCAATTTCGTTGCTGAGTCATAGTCCATGGTATGAGTGCACCTCAGTTTATTTCAACATTTATGTAACTGGAAAGATATCTGGATTGTTACATTTTTGACTATATGTATAAATCTGCTACAAATGTTGATACACAAGCTTTTCGGTGAACATGGGGCTTTATTTCTCTAGGATGCCCAACAGTGCATTATGATGCTGTATAATTATTTGGCATAAAGAAACCATCAAATTGTTTTCAAGAGTATCTATACCATTTTTCATTCCCACCAGCAGTATATTAAAGATCCCAGTTTCCCCCACATTCTCTGCCATCATTTGGTGGTGGTAATATTTTCTTTATTTCAACCATCTGAGAAGTATATAAGTGATATTTCATGGTGGTTTTAATTTACATTTCCGTAATGGTGTTGAACATCTTTCATATGCTATTTTCCCATCTGTGTGTCTTCATGACATCATCATAAAATTTCTCTTCACGTCTTTTGTCCATTTTCTTCTTTGTGTTTCATTACACTAATTTGAAATAGTTCTTAATATAAATATTAATCCTTTATTGTATATGTGATATTTTTTCTCATTCTGTAATTTGTCTATCATTACTCTTAACAGGGCCTCTGACAGATAAAATTTTACTATTTTGATGAAATCTAATTTTATCAATCCTTTTCTTTAAGAGTAATGCTTTCAGGTTCTGATCTAACCCTAGGTCTAAACGAATTTTTGCCTTTTTTCTAAATGTTAAAATTTTACATTTAAATTTGTGGTCTGTATTGACTTAATTCTTAAGGAAAATATTCAACTTGGGTTTAAGTTATTTTTATTTTCTTTTTTTTTTTGACATAAAGCTTAATAAGAATATTACAGTGACACCATGTGTAGCATGACTCTTTTCATTTATGTTTTCAAGAAGACTGCTTATGAATACAAAATTAATCCTAATATCATGGAAATACTGGCAAGAAAATATACCTACCAAATTCATAACAGTATTTAACTTGTGGTAGATATATGCTGAGATCATGAACAGATAGCAAAAAAGCTAATATTCAAATCTCTATAAAATATAAGTTGAAACAAATATTACTGAATGTTCATATTTTTAGCATAATGGATTGGTATTAAGAGGATGATAGATAACACAAACGGAGCATTTACTGTGTGCCTGAAAATATTCTAAGGTTCTCAGCTCTGGCTGCACATTACAATCACCAACTAAAATCATATGAAAAGATTCTGATTTAACTGGTTCTAGGCTGTAGCCAGGGCAGCACTATATTTTAAAAGAACACAGGTAACTGTAATGGTCAATCGCGAGTAAGAACCATTGGTCTAAGCACTTTTTATTTATTATATAATTTCTCACGACAGCCCTGTTTAGTTAGATTCCATTCCTCAACCCCCACTATTTGTTAGTGAAGGAATGATCCAGGATTTTGTTATGTTATTCTCTATACCTTCCTCTTTGTTTTTGTTCTCTTAAATTAAATCACATTTTGCCTGCCAGGAGAAAGACCCACATTGCCTAGAAAGCTTTTTTTTTTTTTTTTAAATTACAGTTGATGTATAAGATTACGTTAGTTTCACGTGTACAACACTGTGATCCAAGAATCAAATACATTAATAATGATTACAAGTCCAGTAAACATATGCTGCTATATAAAATTATTATATTATTGCCTATATTTCTTATCCCAGTGATGTATTTATAGCTGGAAATTTGTATGTCTTAATTCCTTCACCTATTTTGCTCAGACACCCACTTCTTTACCGTTCTGGTACCACTAGTTTGCACTCTACAAATCTCTATAAAATCTGTTACTCTTTATTTGTTTTGTTTTTAGATTCCACACATAAGGGAGGCTATACAGTATTTGTCTTTCTCTGTTCGACTTATTTTACTTAGCATAATACATTTGAGGTACAACCACTTGTCACAAATGGCAAGATTTCTCTTTTTTTTTTTTCTTATGGCTGGGTAATAGGCCATTGTATATGACATCTTCTTTATCCATTCATCTATTGATGGATGTGTGTGCCTGCTTGAAGTCACTTTAGTCGTGTCTGATTCTTTGCAACCCTATGAACCATAGCTCACCAGGCTCATTTGTCCATTAGATTCTCTAGGAAAGAACACTGAAGTAGGTTGCTATGGCCTCCTCCAGGATCTTCCAACCCAAGGACTGAACATGTGTCTCTTGTGTCTTCTACATTGGCCAGTAGGTTCTTTACCACGAGTGCAACCTCGAAGCCCAATTGACAGAGGTTTAGTTGATCCATGTCTGGGCTATTGTCAGTAATGCTGCAATAAACACAAAGGCTCATACATTTTTTTTAAGTTAGTGGTTCTCTTTTCTTAGGGTGAATATCTAGAAGTAAAATTGCTGGATAATATAGTAGTTTTATTTTTTTAATTTAATTTTATTTTTTTAATTCTTTTATTTATTTTTTTTTCATTTTTTTGCTCATGTGAATTTTATTTTTTATTTTTTTAATTTTTCATTTTTTTTAAAATTTTAACATCTTTAATTCTTACATGCATTCCCAAAACATGAACCCCCCTCCCACCTCCCTCCCCACAACATCTCTCTGGGTCATCCCCATGCACCAGCCCCAAGCAAGCTGCACCCTACGTCAGACATGGACTGGCGATTCAATTCTTACATGACAGTATACATGTTTAGAATTCCCATTCTCCCTAAATCATCCCACCCTCTCCCTCTCCCTCTGAGTCCAAAAGTCCATTATACACATCTGTGTCCTTTTTCCTGTCTTGCATACAGGGTCGTCATTGCCATCTTCCTAAATTCCATATATATGTGTTAGTATACTGTATTGGTGTTTTTTCTTTCTGGCTTACTTCACTCTGTATAATTGGCTCCAGTTTCATCCATCTCATCAGAACTGATTCAAATGAATTCTTTTTAATGGCTGAGTAATACTCCATTGTGTATATGTACCACAGCTTTCTTATCCATTCATCTGCTGGTGGACATCTAGGTTGTTTCCATGTCCTGGCTATTATAAACAGTGCTGCGATGAACATTGGGGACATGTGTCTCTTTCAATTCTGGTTTCCTCGGTGTGTATGCCCGCAGTGGGATTGCTGGGTCATAAGGTAGTTCTATTGCAATTTTTAAGGATCTCCACACTGTTCTCCCATAGTGGCTGTACTAGTTTGCATTCCACCAACAGTGTAGGAGGGTTCCCTTTTCTCCACACCCTCTCCAGCATTATTGCTTGCAGATTTTTGGATCGCAGCCATTCTGACTGGTGTGAAGTGGTACCTCATTGTGGTTTTGATTTGCATTTCTCTAATAATGAGTGTGTGAGCATCTTCTCATGTGTTTGTTAGCCATCCGATGTCTTTTTGGAGAAATGTCTATTTAGTTCTTTGGCCCATTTTTTGATTGGGTCGTTTATTTTTCTGGAATTGAGCTGCAGAAGTTGCTTGTATATTTTTGAGATTAGTTGTTTGTCAGTTGTTTCATTTGCTATTATTTTCTCCCATTCAGAAGGCTGTCTTTTCACCTTGCTTATATTTTCCTTTGTTGTACAGAAGCTTTTAATTTTAATTAGATCCCATTTGTTTATTTTTGCTTTTATTTCCAGAATTCTGGGAGGTGGATCATAGAGGATCCTGCTGTGATTTATGTCTGAGAGTGTTTGCCTATGTTCTCCTCTAGGAGTTTTATAGTTTCTGATCTTACATTTAGATCTTTAATCTATTTTGAGTTTACTTTTGTGTACGGTGATAGAAAGTGATCTAGTTTCATTCTTTTACAAGTGGTTGACCAGTTTTCCCAGCACCACTTGTTAAAGAGATTGTCTTTACTCCATTGTACATTCTTGCCTCCTTTGTCAAAGATAAGGTGTCCATATGTGTGTGGATTTATCTCTGGGCTTTCGATTTTGTTCCATTGATCTATATTTCTGTCTTTGTGCCAGTACCATACTGTCTTGATGACTGTGGCTTTGTAGTAGAGGCCTGAAGTCAGGCAAGTTGATTCTCCAGTTCCATTCTTCTTTCTCAAGATTGCTTTGGCTAGTCGAGGTTTTTTGTATTTCCATACAAATCTTGAAATTATTTGTTCTAGTTCTGTGAAAAATGTGGCTGGTAGCTTGACAGGGATTGCATTGAATTTGTAAATTGCTTTGGGTAGTATACTCATTTTCACTATATTGATTCTTCCGATCCATGAACATGGTATATTTCTCCATCTATTAGTGTCCTCTTTGATCAACAAAGCCAAAAGCTGGTTCTTTGAGAGGATAAATAAATTGACAAACCATTAGCCAGACTCATCAAGAAGCAAAGAGAAAAATCAAATCAATAAAATTAGAAATGAAAATGGAGAGATCACAACAGACAACACAGAATACAAAGGATCATAAGAGACTACTATCAGCAGTTGTATGCCAATAAAATGGACAACGTGGAAGAAATGGACAAATTCTTAGAAAGTACAATTTTCCAAAACTGAACAGGAAGAAATAGAAAATCTTAACAGACCCATCACAAGCACAGAAATTGAAACTGTAATCAGAAATCTTCCAGCAAACAAAAGCCCAGGTCCAGACGGCTTCACAGCTGAATTCTACCAAAAATTTCAAGAAGAGCTAACACCTATCCTCCTCAAACTCTTCCAGAAAATTGCAGAGGAAGGTAAACTTCCAAACTCATTCTATGAGGCCACCATCACCCTAATACCAAAACCTGACAAAGATGTCACAAAAAAGGAAAACTACAGGCCAATATCACTGATGAACATAGATGCAAAATCCTCAACAAAATTCTAGCAATCAGAATCCAACACACATTAAAAAGATCATACACCATGACCAAGTGGGCTTTATCCAGGGATGCAAGGATTCTTCAACATCCGCAAATCAATCAATGTAATTCACCACATTAACAAATTGAAAAAATAAAAACCATATGATTATCTCAATAGATGCAGAGAAGGCCTTTGACAAAATTCAACATCCATTTATGATAAAAACTCTCCAGAAAGCAGGAATAGAAGGAACACACCTCAACATAATAAAAGCTGTATATGACAAACCCACAGCAAACATTATCCTCAATGGTGAAAAATTGAAAGCATTTCCCCTAAAGTCAGGAACAAGACAAGGATGTCCACTTTCACCGCTACTATTCAACATAGTTCTGGAAGTTTTGGTCACAGCAATCAGAGCAGAAAAAGAAATAAAAGGAATCCAAATTTGGAAAAGAAGAAGTAAAACTCTCACTGTTTGCAGATGACATGATCCTCTACATGGAAAACCCTAAGACTCCACCAGAAAATTACTAGAGCTCATCATGAATATAGTAAAGTTGCAGGATATAAAATCAACACACAGAAATCCCTTGCATTCCTATACACTAAT
>NW_017200895.1:0-6860 GCF_001704415.2 Capra hircus | reverse complement strand
CCAGGTGTGAGTCGATCCTCGTCTTGAAAGTCGAGGCAGTGCAGGGAAAACAGGTATTCCTGGAATGGACTGAGACATCTGGGGGGGACTCTGGAATGGTGGCACGACCCTGGAGTTCCTCTCGTCTTTCCTGTGGAAGAGCGCCTCCTCTTGAGATGCGTCGGGAACCGGGAATTCTTTCCCGAACAAGCAGGGAAAGGATCCCTCCTCTAAAGCAAAGAGGCAGAAACGGGGCTCCTCTGGATGTGGGCAGAACTCTCGTGATTCCTCTCTTGTGGAGACGGGTTTGTCGGGGAACTTCTTGAGTTGCAGCAAGGGTGTGAAGGATCCTTTGGAAGTTCCAGAGATAGGTGTGATTAACCTCGAAATGCCTCAGCTGAAATGGGCCTCATCTCGCCTGGAGGGGAGAACCTCCTGGATTTTCTCGAGTTGCGGCAGGTGCTCTCGACTTTCAACGGGGACCTCAAGGACCCGCTCTTGTGGCCTCAGGAAGGCCAGTCCCCATGCGAGTTGTTCAGGTGCCTGTCGGTATTCCTCTCCTTCGATGCCGTGACTAAGACCATTTGTTGAAGTCGGTGCCAGAACCTGAGGATTCCTCTCCAGTGCTGACATGGATCTTGGGTACTTCTGAGTCTCCCCAGGGAGTCAGTCCTCGTCTCGAGTGGGGGATGGACGTGCGCTTTCTTCCCGAGCTGTAGCAGCAGTGTAACGCTTCCCTTCCATGGATCAAGGATCTGTGGCTTTCCCTCCAGGCTTTCCCACGAGGCTTTCCCACTAGGCTCTTCCACAAGGCTGTCCCACGTGCCACCGTGGTGTGAGTCGATCCTCGGCTTGAAATTCGAGGCAGTACAGGGAAAACAGGTTCCCTGGAATGAACTGAGACATCTGGGGGACTCTGGGAATGGTGCACGACACTGAAGTTCCTCTCCCCTTTCCTGTGGAGAGCGCCTCCTATTAAGATGCGATGGGAACGCCGGGAATTCTTTCCCGACCACGCAGGGAAAGGATCCCTCCTCTCGAGCTAGTAGGCGGAAACGGGGCTCCTCTGGATGAATGTGGGACTCTCGTGATTCTCTCGAGTGGAGACGGGTATGTCAGGAACTCTTGAGTTTCAGCAAGGGTGTGAAGGACCCTTTGGAAGTTCCAGAGGTTAGGTGTGATTAGCCTCGAGACGCCTCAGGGAAATGGGCCTCATCTCGCCTGGAGGGGAGAACCTCCTGGATTTTCTCGAGTTGTGGCAGGTGCTCTCGACTTACGACTGGGACCTCAGGACCCGCTCTGGTGGCCTCAGGAAAGGCCAGTCCCCATGCGAGTTGTTCGGGGCCTCTCGGGATTCCTCTCCCGTCGATGCGGGGCCTAAGGCTGCCGGAGCCCGTGTGAGAAGCCCGCCCTTGACAAGTTATGAGGAAGGAAGCTGACATACGCAAGGCGTGCTCAGACTTCAGGGACCCCTCTGGAAATTTTTAAGCATGTACCCAACAAAAATCTGCCGGTTTTGTGCTCTGCTTTTTCACTCTTCTGACCTTTTCTGGAAAAAGTCAATTCAGGGCGTTAGTCTTCTGCATTTGAAAGAGTGTTTCAATCCAAAAACCCTCTGATGGCTTTCTAGCCTGCCTGTAGGACTCGTACAGCTGCGCTTGTGATTGTTTGAGGCCTCCTGACCGCAGGAGGCACAGGAAGCTTAAAATATACTAGGAATGCAGGAGCTTCCGAGGAGTCAAAATCTTTTAGAATAGGACTGATTAAAAGTTTCATTTTTTGGGTCAATGCTTGCTGCCAAATTTCATATCCTTTATTTTTAGATATAGTTGGTATATAGAAAAACAAGTAGTAGACTGGTAGCAACATTAGATCTTTGAGTTAAGTACCTTCTTTGTTATGACCCACTGCAACTTTGTTCTATTGAGATGTAACTTTAATGCTTTAAGGAGATGCAGATTAAAGAAAAACACTTCAGGGGAAACAAAATTAACATTCATTAAGGAAGAGAGCCAAAAAGTGTTAACAAGCCTCTTGGCCAGAAGATAATGTAAATCACCTGAGACCTTTTGTATACAAAATGATATACAGAAAGAATCTGGGTTGTGAACGCTACATAATTTTGTGTTATCCATTGATCTCCATGTTTTATCAAAGTATAAAAGGCTTCAGAACAATAAAGGAGGAGCCAGGGCCGGGGGCCAGTTTCTCGGACCAGCTTCTCGAACTAGTCTCTCAGCCTGGTTTCTTGGACTCTGCTCCCCCCGTGTCTTTATCTCTCTTTCTTCTTCTCTACCTTTCCTTCTCTCTGCTCTTTACTTTAACTTCAGGCTGAATCTCCACCTGGAGTGCGGAGGCTCGCCAAGTCTACTTACTTGCCCTGGCTGTTAAGACCACACGAAAGGGAGCTTAAGCGAGGCACCCTTAGATATTCAAGCGGAGCCGGTGGCCCAACGAAGGTGGTGCAAATTCCTTGTCGGAATTTTATTGGCCTTCCGCGTAAACCAAGCTATTCAGCCTCTTCCTCCACTTAATCTTCTTACTACACTATAGTTTCCTAATCTAATCTTACATTAATAAATAAACAAGTCTTTCCACGCCAACGCCATCCACCCTTCGAATTCCCTGGATCCACCGGGCTGGACCCCGCATAAGACATTGTGTGGAGTCAGTGCGGGAACCTGAGGATTCCTCTCCAGTGCTGACATGGATCTTGGGGTACTTCTGGAGTCTCCCCAGGGGAGTCAGTCTTCGTCTCGAGTGGGGTATGCACGTGCGCTTTCCTCCGAGCTGTTGCAGCATTTTCACGCTTCCTTCGAGTGGATCAAGGCATCTGTGGATTTCCCTCGATGCTTTCCCACGAGGCTTTCCCGCAAGGCTTTCCCGCAGGGCTGTCCCACGTGCCACCGTGGTGTGAGTCAATCCTCGGCTTGAAAGTCGAGGCAGTACAGGAAAACAGGTTTCCCTGGAATGAACTGAGATATCTGGGGGACTCTGGGAATGCTGGCACGACCCTGGAGTTCCTCTCGCCTTTCCTGTGGAGAGCGCCTCCTCTTGAGATGCGACGGGAACGCCGGGAATTCTTTCCCGACCACGCAGGGAAAGGATCCCTCCTCTCGAGCTGGGAGGCGGAAACGGGGCTTCTCTGGATGAGGGCGGGAGTCTCGTGATTCCTCTCGAGTGGAGACGGGTATGTCGGGAGCTTCTTGAGTTGCAGCAAGGGTGTGAAGGACCCTTTGGAAGTTCCAGAGGTTAGGTGTGATTAGCCTCGAGACGCCTCAGCGGAAATGGGCCTCATCTCGCCTGGAGGGGAGAACCTCCTGGATTTTCTCGAGATGTGGCAGGTGCTCTTAACATATGACGGAGACCTCAGGAACCCGCTATGGTGGCCGCAGGAAAGGCCAGTCCCCATGCGAGTAGCTCGGGGGACTCTCGGGATTCCTCTCCGTCGATGCCGGGGCCTAAAACCTTGTGTGGAATCGATGCCGGAACCTGAGGCTTCCTCTCCAGTGCTGACATGGATTGGGGTACTTCTGCAGTCTCCACAGGGGAGTCAGTCCTCGTCTCGAATTGGGGCATTCACGTGCGATTTCTCTCGAGCTGTAGCAGCAGTGTCACGCTTCACTTGCCGTGGATCAAGGGATCTGTGGCTTTCCTCGAGGCTTTCCCACGAGGCTTTCCACAGGGCTGTCCCACGTGCCACCGTGGTGTGTGTCGATCCTCGGCTTGAAAGTCGAGGCAGTGCAGGGAAAACAGTTTTCCCTGGAATGGATTGAGACATCTGGGGGACTCTGGGAATGGCGGCACGAATCTGGAGTTCTCTCGCCTTTCCTGTGGAGAGTGCCTCCTCTTGAGATGCGACGGGAATGCTGGGAATTCTTTCCCGAACACGCAGGGAAAGGATCCTACTCTCGAGCTAGGAGGCGGAAATGGGGCTCCTCTGGATGTGGGCGGGACTCTCGTGCTTCCTCTCGAGTGGAGACGGGTATGTGGGGAACTTCTTGAGTTGCAGCAAGGGTGTGAAGGACCCATAGGAAGTTTCAGAGGTTAGGTGTGATTAACCTCGAGACGCCTCAGCGGAAATGGGCCTCATCTCTCCTGGAGGGGAGAACCTCCTGATTTTCTCGAGTTGTGGCAGGTGCTCTCGACTTATGACGGAGACCTCAGGAACCCGCTCTGGTGCCTCAGGAAAGGCCAGTCCCATGCGAGATGCTCAGTGGTCTCTCGGGATTCCTCTCCCGTCGATGCCCGGGCCTAAGACTTGTGTGGAGTCAGTCCGGAACCTGAGGTTTCCTCTCGAGTGCTGACATGGATCTTAGGGTACTTCTGGAGTCTCCCCAGGGAGTCAGATCTCGTCTCGAGTGGGGGCATGCACGTGCGCTTTCCTCCGAGCTGTAGCAGCATTTTCACGCTTCCTTCGAGTGGATCAAGGCATCTGTGGATTTCCCTCGATGCTTTCCCACGAGGCTTTCCCACGAGGCTTTCTCACAGGGTTGTCCCACGTGCCCCGTGGTGTGAGTCGATCCTCGCTTGAAAGTCGAGGCAGTGCAGGGAAAACAGGTTTCCCTGGAATGGACTGAGACATCTTGCAGACTCTGGAATGGTGGCACGGCCCTGGAGTTCCTCTCGCCTTTCCTGTGGAGAGCGCATCCTCTTGAGATGGGACGGGAATGCCGGGAATTCTTTCCCACCACGCAGGAAAGGATTCCTCTCTCGTCCTATGAGGCGGAAACGGGGGTCCTGTGCATGTGGGCGGGACTCTCGTGCTTCCTCTCGAATGGAGACGGGTATGTCGGGGAACTTCTTGAGTTGCATCAAGGTGTGAAGGATCCTTTGGAAGTTCCAGACGTTAGATGGATCCTGTGGAGAGCGCCTCCTCTTGAGATGCGACGGAAATGCCGGCAATTCATTCCCGACCACGCAGGGAAAGGATCCCTCCTCTCGAGCTAGGAGGCGGAAACGGGGCTCCTCTGGATGTGGCGGGACTCTCGTGCTTCCTCTCGAGTGGAGACGTTATATCGGGGAACTTTTTGAGTTGCAGCAAGGGTGTGAAGAACTTTTGGAAGTTCCAGAGGTTAGGTGTGACTAGCCTCGAGACGCCTCAGCGGAATGGGCCTCATCTCGCCTGGATGGGAGAACCTCCTGGATTTTCTCGAGTTGCGGCAGTGCTCTCGACTTACGACGGGGACCTCAGGGACCCGCTCTGGTGGCCTCAGGAAAGGCCAGTCCCATGCGAGATGCTCGGGACCTCTCGGATTCCTCTCCCGTCGATGCAGGGGCCTAAGATATTGTGTGGAGTGGGTGCCGGAACCTGAGGATTCCTCTCCAGTGCTTACGTGGATCTTGGGTCTTCTGGATATCCCCAGGGGAGACAGTCCTCGTCTCGAGTGGGGCATGCACGTGCGCTTTCCTCCCGAGCTGTAGCAGCAGTGTCACGCTTCCCTTCGGGTGTATGAAGATCTGTGGCTTTCCCTCGAGGCTTTCCCATGAGGCTTTCCCAGAGGCTTTCCACAGGGCTGTCCACGTGCACCGTGGTGTGAGTCGATCCTCGTCTTGAAAGTCGACGCAGTGCAGGGAAAACAGGTTTCCCTGCAATGGACTGAGACATCTGGGGGACTCTGGAATGGTGGCACGACCCTGGAGTTCCTCTCTCGTTTCCTGTGGAGAGCGCCTGCTCTTGAGATGCGACGGGAACGCCTGGAATTCTTTCCCGAGCACGCAGGGAAAGGATCGCCCCTCTCGAGCTAGAGGCGGAAACGGGCTCCTCTGGATATAGGCGGGAGTCACGTGCTTCGTCTCGAGTTGAGACGGGTATGTCGGGAACTTCTTGAGTTGCAGCAAGGGTGTGAAGACCCTTTGGAAGTTCAGAGGTTAGGTGTGATTAGCCTCGAGACGCCTCAGGGGAAATGGGCCTCATCTCGCCTGGAGGGGAGAACCTCCGGATTTTCTCGAGTTGCGGCAGGTGCTCTCGACTTACGACGGGACCTCAGGGACCCGCTATGGTGGCCTCAGGAAAGCCAGTCCCCATGCGAGTAGCTCGCGGCCTCTCCGGATTCCTCTCCCGTCGATGCCGGAGCCTAAGATCTTGTGTGTAGTGGGTGCCGGAACCTGAGGATTCCTCCCGTACTAACATGGATCTTGGGGTACTTCTGGAGTCTCCCCAGTGGAGTCAGCCCTCGTCTCGAGTGGCGGAATGCACGTGCGCTTTCCTCCCGAGCTGTATCAGCAGTGTCGCGTTTCCATTCGCGTGATCAGGGATCTGTGGCTTTCCCACGAGGCTTTCCCACGAGGCTTTCCCACGAGGCTTTCCCACAGGCTGTCCACGTGCCACCGTGGTTTGAGTCGATCCTCGGCTTGAAAGTCGAGGCAGTGCACGGAAAACAGGTTTCCCTGGAATGGACTCAGATATCTAGGGACTCTCGGAATGTGGCACGACCCTGGAGTTCCTCTCGCCTTTCCTGTGGAGAACGCCTCCTCTTGAGATGCGACGGTAACACTGGGAAATCTTTCCTGACCACGCAGGGAAAGGATCCCTCCTCTCGAGCTAGGAGGTTGAAACGGGGCTCCTCTGTATGTGGTCGGGACTCTCGTGCTTCCTCTCGTGTGGAGACGGGTATATCAGGGAACTTCTTGAGTTGCAGCAATGGTGTGAAGGACCCTTTGGAAGTTCCAGCGGTCTGGTGTTATTAGCCTCAGGACGCCTCAGCGGAAATGGGCCTCATCCTCGCCTGGAAGGTAGAACCTCCTGGATTTTCTCGAGTTTGGCAGGTGCTCTCGACTTACGATGGGGACTTCAGGGACCCGCTCTCGTGTCCTCAGGAAAGGCCAGTCCCAAACAGGTTGCTCGAGGGCCCTCTCGGGATTCCTCTCCCGTCGATGCT
>NW_017200894.1:0-6861 GCF_001704415.2 Capra hircus | reverse complement strand
ACGTGCCACCGTGGTGTGAGTCGATCCTCGCTTGAACGTCCAGGCAGTGCAGGGAAAACAGGTTTCCGTGGAATGGACTGAGACATCTGGGGGACTCTGGGAATGGTGGCACGACCCTGGAATTCCTCTTGCCTGTCCCGTGGAGAGCGCTTCCTCTTGAGATGGCGACGGGAACGCCGGAATACTTTCCCGAACACGCAGGGGAAAGGATCCCTGCACTTGAGCTAGGAGGGCGAAACGGGGCTCCTCTGGATGTGGGCGGGACTCTCGTGCTTCCTCTCGAGTGGAGACGGGTAAGTTGGGGAACTTCTTGAGTTGCAGCAAGGGTGTGAAGGACCCTTTGGAAGTTCGAGAGGTTAGGTGTGATTAGCCTCGAGAGACCTAGGCTGAAATGGGCCTCATCTCACCTGGAGAGCAGAACCTCCAGGATTCTCTTGAGTTGGGACAGGTGCTCTCGACTTATGACGGTGACCTCAGGGACCTGCTCTGGTGGCCACAGGAAAGGCCAGTCCATGCGAGTTGCTCGGGGCCTCTCGGGATTCCTCTCCGTCGATGCAGTACCTAAGACCTTGTGCGGAGACGGTGCCGCAACCTAAGGATTCCTCTCCAGTGCTGACATGGACCTTGGGGTACTTCTGGAGTCTCCCATGGGAGTCAGTCCTTGTCTCGAGTGGGGGCATGCACGTGCGATTTCCTCCTAAGCTGTATCAGCAGTGTCCCGCTTCCCTTCGCGTGGATCAAGGGATCAGTGGCCTTCCCTCGAGGCTTTCCCACGAGGCTTTCCCACGAAGCTTTCCAACAGGGTTGTCCCACGTGCCACGTGGTGTGAGTCGATCCTCGGCTTGAAAGTCGAGGCAGTGCAGGAAAAACAGGTTTCCCTGGAATGGACTGAGACATCAGGGGGACTCTGGGAATGGTGGCACGACCCTGGAGTTCATCTCGCCTTTCCTGTGGAGAGCGCCTCTTCTTGAGATGCAACGGAAGCCTGGAATTCTTTCCCAACCACGCAGGGGAAGGTTCACTCCTCGATCTAGGAGGGGGAAACGGGGCTCCCCTGGATGTGGTCGAGACTCTCGTGCTTCCTCTCGAGTGGAGACGGGTATGTCGGGGAACTTCTTGAGTTGCAGCAAGGGTGTGAAGGACCCTTTGGAAGTTCCAGAGGTTAGGTGTGATTAGCCTCAAGACGCCTCAGCGGAAATGGGCCTCATCTCGCCTGGAGGGGAGAACCTCCTGGATTTTCTCGAGTTGCGGCAGGTGCTCTCGACTTATGATGGGGACATCAGGGACCCGCTCTGGTGGACTCAGGAAAGGCCAGTCCACATGCGCGTTGCTCAGGGGCCTCTTGGGATTCCTCTCCCGTCGATGCCGGGGCCTACGACCTTGTGTGGATTCGGTGCTGGAACTTGAGGATTCCTCTCCAGTACTGACATGGATATTGGGGTACTTCTGGAGTCTCCCCAGGGGAGTCAGTCGTAGTCTCGAGTGGGGGCATGAACGTGCGATTTCCTCCAGAGCTGTAGCAGCAGTGTCACGCTTCCCTTCGCGTGGATCAAGGGATCTGTGGCTTTCCCTCGAGACTTTACCACGAGGCTTTCCCACGGGGCTTTCCACGAGGCTTTCCCACAGGGCTGTCCCACGTGCCACAGTGGTGTGAGTCGATCCTCGGCTAGAAAGTCAAGGCAGTGCAGGGAAAACAGCTTTCCCTGGAATGGACTGAGACATCTGGGGGACTCAGCGAATGGTGGCACGACCCTTGAGTTCCTCTCGCCTGTCGTGTGGAGAGCGCCTCATCTTGAGATGCGACGGGAACGCCGGGAATTCATTCCCAAACACACAGGGAAAGGATCCCTCCTCTCGAGCTAGGAGGCGGACACGGGGCTCCTCTGGATGTGGGCGGGACTCTCGAGCTTCCTCTCCAGTGGAGACGGGTATGTCGGGGAACTTCTTGAGTTGCAGCAAGGGTGTGAATGACCCTTTGGAATTTCCAGAGTTTAGGTGTGATTAGCCTGGAGACGCCTCAGGGGAAATGGGCCTCATCTCGCCTGGAGGGGAGAACCTCCTGGATTTTCTCGAGTTGCGGCAGGTGCTCTCGACTTACGACGGGGACCTCAGGGACCCGCTCTGGTGGCCTCAGGAAAGGCCAGTACCCATGCGAGTTGCTAGGGGCCCTCTCGGGATTCCTTCCCCGTCGATGCCGGGGCCTAAGACCTTGTGTGGAGTCGGTGCCGGAACCTGAGGATTCCTCTCCAGTGCTGACATGGATCTTGGGGTACTTCTGGAGTCTCCCCAGGGAGCCAGTAGTCGTCTCGAGTGGGGGCATGCACCTGCGCATTCCTCCGGAGGTGTAGCAGCGGTGTCATGCTCCCGTCGCGTGGATGAAGGGATCAGTGGCTTTCCCTCGAGGCTTCCTCAGGAAGCTTTCCCAAGAGGTTTTTCCACGAGGCTTTTCCACAGGTCTGTCCCAAGTGCCACTGTGGTGTGAGTCGATCCTCGGCTTGAAAGTCAAGGCAGTGCAGGGAATACAGGTTTCCCTGGAAAGGACTGAGACATCTGGAGTACTCAGGGAACGGTGGCACGACCCTGGAGTTCCTCTCGCCTTTCCTGTGGGAGAGCGCCTCCCCTTGAGATGCGTTCTGAACGTCGGGAATTCTTTCCCGAGCACCCAGGGAAAGGATCCCTCCTCTCGAGCTAGGAGGCGGAAACGGGGCTTCTCTGGATGTGGGCGGGACTCTCGTCCTTCCTCTCGAGTTGAGACGGGTATGTCGGCGAACTTCTTGAGTTGCAGCAAGGGTGTGAAGGACCCTTTGGAAGTTCCAGAGGTTAGGTGTGATTAGCCTCGAGACGCCTCAGCGGAAATGGGCCTCATCTCGTCTGGAGGGGAGAACCTCCTGGATTTTCTCGAGTTGCGGCAGGTGCTCTCGACTTACGACTGGGACCTCAGGGACCCGATCTGGTGGCCTCAGGAAAGGCCAGTCCCCTTGCGAGTTGCTCGGGGGCCTCTCGGGATTCTTCTCCCGTCGATGCCGGGGCCTGAGACCTTGTGTGGAGTCTGTGCCGGAACCAGAGGATTCCTCTCAAGTGCTGACATGGATCTTGGGTACTTCTGGAGTCTCCCAGGGGAGTCATTCCTCGTCGCGAGTGGGGACATGCACGTGGGCCTCCGAGCTGGAAAGCACAGATTCCGCATCCGCGGGGATCGGACTGCTGCTACAGCTCGAGGAGATACCCACGTGCATGTCCCCACTCGCGACGAGGAATGACTCCCCTGGGAGACTCCAGAAGTACCCAAGATCCATGTCAGCACTTGAGAGGAATCCTCTGGTTCCGGCACAGACTCCACACAAGGTCTCAGGCCCCGGCATCGACGGGAGAAGAATCCCGAGAGGCCCCCGAGCAACTCGCAAGGGGACTGGCCTTTCCTGAGGCCACCAGATCGGGTCCCTGAGGTCCCAGTCGTAAGTCGAGAGCACCTGCCGCAACTCGAGAAAATCCAGGAGGTTCTCCCCTCCAGACGAGATGAGGCCCATTTCCGCTGAGGCGTCTCGAGGCTAATCACACCTAACCTCTGGAACTTCCAAAGGGTCCTTCACACCCTTGCTGCAACTCAAGAAGTTCGCCGACATACCCGTCTCAACTCGAGAGGAAGGACGAGAGTCCCGCCCACATCCAGAGAAGCCCCGTTTCCGCCTCCTAGCTCGAGAGGAGGGATCCTTTCCCTGGGTGCTCGGGAAAGAATTCCCGACGTTCAGAACGCATCTCAAGGGGAGGCGCTCTCCACAGGAAAGGCGAGAGGAACTCCAGGGTCGTGCCACCGTTCCCTGAGTACTCCAGATGTCTCAGTCCTTTCCAGGGAAACCTGTATTCCCTGCACTGCCTTGACTTTCAAGCCGAGGATCGACTCACACCACAGTGGCACTTGGGACAGACCTGTGGAAAAGCCTCGTGGAAAAACCTCTTGGGAAAGCTTCCTGAGGAAGCCTCGAGGGAAAGCCACTGATCCCTTCATCCACGCGACGGGAGCATGACACCGCTGCTACACCTCCGGAGGAATGCGCAGGTGCATGCCCCCACTCGAGACGACTACTGGCTCCCCTGGGGAGACTCCAGAAGTACCCCAAGATTCCATGTCAGCACTGGAGAGGAATCCTCAGGTTCCGGCACCGACTCCACACAAGGTCTTAGGCCCCGGCATCGACGGGGAAGGAATCCCGAGAGGGCCCCTAGCAACTCGCATGGGTACTGGCCTTTCCTGAGGCCACCAGAGCGGGTCCCTGAGGTCCCCGTCGTAAGTCCGAGAGCACCTGCCGCAACTCGAGAAAATCCAGGAGGTTCTCCCCTCCAGGCGAGATGAGGCCCATTTCCCCTGAGGCGTCTCCAGGCTAATCACACCTAAACTCTGGAAATTCCAAAGGGTCATTCACACCCTTGCTGCAACTCAAGAAGTTCCCCGACATACCCGTCTCCACTGGAGAGGAAGCTCGAGAGTCCCGCCCACATCCAGAGGAGCCCCGTGTCCGCCTCCTAGCTCGAGAGGAGGGATCCTTTCCCTGTGTGTTTGGGAATGAATTCCCGGCGTTCCCGTCGCATCTCAAGATGAGGCGCTCTCCACACGACAGGCGAGAGGAACTCAAGGGTCGTGCCACCATTCGCTGAGTCCCCCAGATGTCTCAGTCCATTCCAGGGAAAGCTGTTTTCCCTGCACTGCCTTGACTTTCTAGCCGAGGATCGACTCACACCACTGTGGCACGTGGGACAGCCCTGTGGGAAAGCCTCGTGGGAAAGCCCCGTGGGAAAGCCTCGTGGTAAAGTCTCGAGGGAAAGCCACAGATCCCTTGATCCACGCGAAGGGAAGCGTGACACTGCTGCTACAGCTCTGGAGGAAATCGCACGTTCATGCCCCCACTCGAGACTACGACTGACTCCCCTGGGGAGACTCCAGAAGTACCCCAATATCCATGTCAGTACTGGAGAGGAATCCTCAAGTTCCAGCACCGAATCCACACAAGGTCGTAGGCCCCGGCATCGACGGGAGAGGAATCCCAAGAGGCCCCTGAGCAACGCGCATGTGGACTGGCCTTTCCTGAGTCCACCAGAGCGGGTCCCTGATGTCCCCATCATAAGTCGAGAGCACCTGCCGCAACTCGAGAAAATCCAGGAGGTTCTCCCCTCCAGGCGAGATGAGGCCCATTTCCGCTGAGGCGTCTTGAGGCTAATCACACCTAACCTCTGGAACTTCCAAAGGGTCCTTCACACCCTTGCTGCAACTCAAGAAGTTCCCCGACATACCCGTCTCCACTCGAGAGAAGCACGAGAGTCCGCCACATCCAGAGGAGCCCCGTTTCCCTCCTAGCTCAGAGGTGGACCTTCCCTGCGTGGTTGGAAAGAATTCCAGGCTTCCATGCATCTCAAGAGGGCGCTCTCCACAGGAAAGGCGGATGAACTCCAGGGTCGTGCCACCATTCCCAGAGTCCCCCAGATGTCTCAGGCCATTCCAGGGAAACCTTTTTTCCTGCACTGCCTCGACTTTCAAGCCGAGGATCGACTCACACACGGTGGCACGTGGGACACCCGCTGTGGGAAAGCCTCGTGGAAAGCCGAAAGCCACGATCCCTTGATCACGCGAAGGGAAGCGGACACTGCTGATACAGCTAGGAGGAAACGCACGTGCATGCCCCACTCGAGACAAGGACTGACTGCCCTGGGGAGACTCCAGAAGTACCCCAAGTCCATGTCAGCACTGGAGAGGAATCCTTAAGTTCGGCACCGTCTCCCACAAGGTCTTAGGTACTGTCATCGACGGGAGAGGAATCCGAGAGGCCCCGAGCAACTCGCATGGGGACTGGCCTTTCCTGTGGCCACCAGAGCAGGTCCCTGAGGTCACCGTCATAAGTCGAGAGCACCTGTCCCAACTCAAGAGAATCCTGGAGGTTCTGCTCTCCAGGTGAGATGAGGCCCATTTCAGCCTAGGCGTCTCGAGGCTAATCACACCTAACCTCTCGAACTTCCAAAGGGTCCTTCACACCTTGCTGCAACTCAAGAAGTTCCCCAACTTAACCCGTCTCCACTCGAGAGGAAGCACGAGAGTCCCGCCCACATCCAGAGGAGCCCCGTTTCCGCCTCCTAGCTCAAGTGCAGGGATCCTTTCCCTGCGTGTTCGGGAAAGTATTCCCGGCGTTCCGTCGCATCTCAAGAGGAAGGCGCTCTCACGGGACAGGCAAGAGGAATTCCAGGGTCGTGCCACCATTCCAGAGTCCCCCAGATGTCTCAGTCCATTCCAGGGAAACCTGTTTTCCCTGCACTGCCTGGGACGTTCAAGCCGAGGATCGACTCACACCACGGTGGCACGTGGGACAGCCCTGTGGGAAAGCCTCGTGGAAAGGCCAGAGGAAAGCCACAGATCCTTCATCCACACGAAGGAAGCGTGACACTGCTGCTACAGCTCGGAGGAAAGCGCACGTGCATGCCCCCACTCGGACGAGGACTGACTCCCCTGGGGAGACTCCAGAAGTACCCGCCCAAGATCCATGTCAGCCACTGGAGAGGAATCCTCAGGTTCGCGCACCGACTCTACACAAGCGTCTTAGGCCCCGGTATTTCGAACGGAGAGGGAATCCCAGAGGGCCGAGGCAATCGCATGGGCTACTGGCCTTTCCTGAGGCCACAGAGGGGCTCGTTCTGTGTGCTTCGCCCGTCCTAAGTCCAGGAGCACACTGCCACAACTTGAGAAACTCCACGGAGGTTCTCCCTTTCCAGGCGAGAGAGCGTCCCATTTCCGGCTGCAGGTGTCTCAGGCTAATCAGCACCTAACTCTGCGAACTTACAAAAGCGGTCCCTTCACACCGCTTCCTGCAACTCAAGAAG
>NW_017200893.1:0-6861 GCF_001704415.2 Capra hircus | reverse complement strand
CTCCCGAGCTGTAGCAGCAGTGTCACGCTTCCCTTCGCGTGGATCCAGGAATCTGTGGCTTTCCGTGGAGGCTTTCCCACGAGGCTTTGCCACGAGGCTTTCCCACGACGTTTACCCACTGGGATGTCCACGTGCCACCGTGTTGTGAGTCGTCCTTGGCTTGAAAGTCGAGGCAGTGCTGGGAAACTGGTTTCCCTGTTATGGACTGAGCATTTGGGGGACTGTGGGAATGGTGGCACGACCCTGGAGTTCCTCTCGCCTTTCCTGTGGAGAGCGCCTCCTCTTGAGATGCGACGGAACGCCGGGAATTCTTTCCCGACCACGCAGGAAAGATCCCTCCTCTCGAGCTAGGAGGCAGAAACGGGTCTCCTCTGGATGTGGGCGGGACTCTCGTGCTTCCTTTCGAGTGGAGACGGGTATGTTGGGGAACTTCTTGAGTTGCAGCAAGGGTGTGAAGGACCCTTTGGAAGTTCCAGAGGTAAGGTGTGATTAGCCTCGAGATACCTCAGCGGAAATGGGCCTCATGTCGCCTGGAGGGAGAACCTCCTGGATTTTCTCGAATTGCGGCAGGTGCTCTCGTCTTACGACGGGACCTCAGGGACCCGCTCTGGTGGCCTCCGGAAAGGCCAGTCCCCATGCGAGTTGCTCTCGGCGCATCTCGGGAATCCTCTCCCATTGGTGCCGGGGCCTAAGACCTTGTGTGGAGTCGGTGCCTGAAACTGAGGATTCCTCTCCAGTGCTGACATGGATCTTGGAGTACTTCTGGAGTCTCCCCAGGGGAGTAAGTCTTTGTTCTCGAGTGGGGGCATGCACGTGCGCTTTCCTCCCGAGCTGCAGCAGCAGTGTCACGGTTCCCTTCGCGTGGATCAAGGGATCTGTGGCTTTCCCTCGAAGCTTTCCCAAAGGGCTGTCCCACGTGCCACCGTGGTGTGAGTAGATCCTCGTCCTGAAATTCGAGGCAGTGTAGGGAAACAGGTTTCCCTGGAATGGACTGAGATATCTGGGGGACTCTGGGAATGGTGGCACGACCCTGGAGTTCCGCTCGCCTTTCCTGTGGAGAGCGCCTCCTCTTGAGATGCGACGGGAACGCCGGGAATTCTTTCCCGACCATGCAGGGAAAGGATCCCTCCTCTCGAGCTAGTAGGCGGAAACGGGGTTCCTCTAGATGTGGGCGGGACTCTCGCGCTTCCTCTCGAGTGGAGACGGGTATGTCGACGAACTTCTTTAGTTTTTAGCAAGTGTGTGAAGGACCCTTTGGAAGTTCCAGAGGTTTGGTGTGATTAGCTCGAGACGCCTCAGTTAAATGGGCCTCATCTCGCCTGGAAGGGAGAACGTCCTGGATTTTTCTCTAGTTGCGGCAGGTGCTCTTGACTTTCGACGGGGACATCAGGAACCCGCTGGTGGCCTCAGGAAAGGCAGGTGCCCATACGAGATGCTAGGGGGCCTCTCGGGATTCCTCTCCCCTCATGCCGGGCCTAAGACCTTGTGTGGAGTCGGTGCCGGAACCTGAGGATTCCTCTCCAGTGCTGACATGGATCTTGGGGTACGTCCTGAGTCTCCCCTGGGGAGTCAGTCCTCGTCTCGAGTGGGGGCATGCACGTGCGCTTTCCTCCCCAGCTATAGCAGCAGTGTCAGGCTTCCCTTCGCGTGGATCAAGGGATCTGTGGCTTTCCCTCGAGGCTTTCCCACGAGGCTTTCCCTCGAGTCTTTCCCACAAGGCTGTCCCACGTGCCACCGTGGTGAGAGTCGATCCTCGGCTTGAAAGTCGAGGCAGTGCCGGGAAAAAAGGTTTCACTGAATTGGACTGAGACATCTGAGGGACTCTGGGAATGGTGGCACGACCCTGGAGTTCCTCTCGCCTTTCCTGTGGAGAGCGCCTCTTCTTGAGATGCGACGGAAACGTCGGGAATTCTTTCCCGAAAACGAAGGGAAAGGATCCCTCCTCTCTCTCGAGCTAGGAGGCGGAAACGGGCTCCTCTGGATGTGGGCCGGACTCTCGTGCTTCCTTTCGAGTGGAGACGGGTATGTCGGGGAACTTCTTGAGTTGCAGCAAGGGTGTGAAGGACCCTTTGGAAATTCCAGATGTTCGGTGTGATTAGCCTCGAGACGCCTCACCGGAAATGGGCCTCATCTCGCCTGGAAGGGAGAACCTCCTGCATTTTCTCTAGTTGCGGCAGGTGCTCTCGACTTACGACGGGGACCTCTGGGACCCGCTCTGGTGGCCTCAGGAAAGGCCAGTCCCCATGCTAGTTGCATGGGGCCTCTCGGGATTCCTCTCCCGTCGATGCTGGGGCCTAAGACCTTGTGTAGAGTCGGTGCAGGAACCGGAGGATTCCACTCCAGTGCTGACATGGTTCCTGGGGTACTTTTGGAGTCTCCCTAAGGGAGTCAGTCCTCGTCTCGAGTTGGGGCATGCACGTGCGCTTTCCTCCCGAGCTGTAGCTGTAGTGTCACGCTTCCCTTCGCGTGGATGAAGGAATCTGTGGCTTTCCCCCGAGTCTTTCCCACGAGGCTTTCCCACGAGGCTTTCCCAAATGGCTGTCCAACGTGCCACCGTGGTGTGAGTCATTCCTCGGCTTGAAAGTCGAGGCAGTGCAAGGAAAACACGTTTCCCTGGAGTGGACTGAGACATCTGGGGGACTCTGGGAATCGTGGCACGACCCTGGAGTTCCTCTCGCCTTTCCTGTAGAGAGCGCCCCCTCTTGAGCTGCGATGGGAAGGCCAGGAATTCTTTCCTGAACACGCAGGGAAAGGAACCCTCCTCTCCAGCTAGGAGGTGGAAACGGGGCTCCTCTGGATGTGGGCGGGACTCTCGTGCTTCCTCTCGAGTCGAGACGGGTATGTGGGGGAACTTCTTGAGTTGCAACAAGGGTGTGAAGGACCCTTTGAAAGTTCCAGAGGTTAGGTGTGATTAGCCTCGAGAAGCCTCAGCGGAAATGGGCCTCATCTCGCCTGGAGGGGAGAACCTCCTGGATTTTCTCGAGTTGCGGCAGGTGCTCTCGACTTACGATGGGAACCTCAGGGACAGGCTCTGGTGGCCTCGGGAAAGGCCAGTCGCCATGAGAGTTGCTCGGGAGCCTCTCGGGATTCCTCTCCCGTCGATGCCGGGGCCTAAGACCTCGTGTGGAGTGGGTGCCGGAACCTGAGGATTCCTCTCCAGTGCTGACATGGATCTTGGGGTACTTCTGGAGTCTCCCCAGGGGAGTCAGTCCTCGTCTCGAGTGGGGGCATGCAAGTGCGCTTTCCTCAAGAGCTGTAGCAGCAGTGTCACGCTTCCCGTCGCGTGCATCAAGGGATATGTGGCTTTCCCTCGAGGCTATCCCAGGAGGCTTTCCCATGCGGCTTTCCCACAGGGGGTCCCACGTGCCACCGTTGTGTGAGTCGATCCTCGGCTTGAAAATCGACGCAGTGCAGGGAAAACAGGTTTCCCTGTAATGGACTGAGATATCTGAGGGATTCTGGGAATGGTGGCACGACCCTGGAGTTCCTCTCGCCTTTCCTGTGGAGAGCGCCTCCTCTTGAGATTCGACGGGAACACCGGGAATTCTTTCCCGACCACGCAGGGAAAGGATCCCTCCTCTCGAGCTAGGAGGCAGAAACGGGGCTCCTCGGGATGTGCCCGGGACTCTCGTGCTTCCTCTCGAGTGGAGATGGGTATATCGGGGAACTTCTTCAGTTGCAGCAAGGGTGTGAAGGACCCCTTGGAAGTTCCAGATGTTAGATGTGTTTAGCCTCAAGACGCCTCAGCGGAAATGGGCCTCATCTCGCCTGGAGGGGAGAACCTCCTGGATTTTTTCGAGTTGCGGCAGCTGCTCTCGACTTACGACGGGGACCTCAGGGACCCGCTCTGGTGGCCTCAGGAAAGGCCAGTCCCCATGCGAGTTGCTCGGGGCCTCTCGGGATTCCTCTCTCCTCAATGCCGGGGCGTAAGACCTTGTGAGGAGTCGGTTCCGGAACCTGAGTATTCCTCTCCAGTGCCCACATGGATCTTGGGGTACTTCTGGAGTCTCCCCAGGGGAGTCAGTCCTCGTCTCGATTGGGGGCATGCACGAGCGCTTTCCTCCGAGCAGTAGCAGCAGTGTCACGCTTCCCTTCGCGTGGATCAAGGGATCTGTGGCTTTCCCACGAGGCTTTCCCACAGGGCTGTCACACGTGCCACCTTGGTGTGAGTCGATCCTCGGCTTGAAAGTCGAGGCAGTACAGGGAAAACAGGTTTCTCTGGAATGGACTGAGACATCTGGGGGACTCTGGGAATGGTAGCATGACCCTGGAGTTACTCTCGCCTTTCCTGTGGAGAGCGCCTCCTCTTGAAATGCGACGGGAACGCCGGGAATTCTTTCCCGACCACGCAGCGAAAGGATCCCACCTCTCAAGCTAGGAGGCGGAAACCGGGCTCCTCTGTATGTGGGCGGGACTCTCGTGCTTCCTCTCGAGTGGAGACGGGTATGTTGGGGAACTTCTTGAGTTGCAGCAAGGGTGTGAAGTACCCTTTGGAAGTTCCAGAGCTTAGGTGTGATTAGCCTCCAGACGCCTCATCGGAAATGGGGCTCATCTCGCCTGGAGGCGAGAACCTCCTGAATTTTCTCAAGTTGCGGCAGGTGCTCTCGACTTACGAAGGGGACCTGAGGGACCCGCGCTGGTGGCCTCATGAAAGGCCAGTCCCCATGGGAGTTGCTCGGGGGCCTCTCGGGATTCCTCTCCCCTCGATGCCGGGGCCTAAGATCTTGTGTGGAATCGGTGCCGGAACCTGAGGATTCCTCTCCAGTGCTGACATGGATCTTGGGGTACTTCTGGAGTCTCCCAGGGGAGTCAGTCCTCGTCTCGAGTGGGGCATGCACGTGCGCTCCCGAGCTGTAGCAGGAGTGTCACGCTTCCCTTCTTGTGGATCATGGGATCAGGGGCTTTACCTCGAGGCTTTCCCATGAGGCTTTCCCACGAGGCTTTCCCACAGGGCTTGTCCCACGTGCCGCCGTTGTATGAGTCGATCCTCGGCTTGAAAGTCGAGGCAGTGCAGGGAAAACTGGTTTCCCTGGCATGGACTGAGCATCTGGGGGACTCTGGGAATGGTGGCACGACCCTGGAGTTCCTCTCGCCTTTCCTGTGGAGAGCGCCTCCTCTTGAGATGCGACGGGAACGCCAGGAATACTTACCCGAACACGTAGGGAAAGGATCCCTCCTCTGGAACTATGAGGGCGGAAACGGGGCTCCTCTGGATGTGGGCGGGACTCTCGTGCTTCCTCTCGAGGGGAAACGGGTATGTCGAGGAACTTCTTGAGTTGCCAGCAAGGGTGTGAAAGACCCTATGGAAGTTCCAGAGGTTAGGTGTGATTAGTCTCGAGACGCCTCAGCACAAATGGGCCTCATGTCGCCTGAAGGGAAGAACCTCCTGAATTTTCTCGAGTTGCGGCAGGTGCTGTGGACTTAAGACGGGGTCCTCAGGGACCCGCTCTGGTGGCCTCAGGAAAGGCCAGTCACCATGCGAGTTGCTCGGGGGCCTCTCGGGATTCCTCTCCCGTCGATGCCGGCGCCTTATACCTTGTGTGGAGTCGGTGCCGGAACCTGAGAAAACCTCTCCAGTGCTTACAGGGACCTTGGGGTACTTCTGGAGTCTCCCCGGTTAGTCAGTCCTCGTCCCTAGTGGATGCATGTACGTGCAATTTCCTCCCGAGCTGTAGCAGCAGTGTCACGCTTCCCTTCGCGTGGATCCAGGAATCTGTGGCTTTCCGTGGAGGCTTTCCCACGAGGCTTTGCCACGAGGCTTTCCACGACGTTTACCCACTGGGATGTCCCACGTGCCACCGTGTTGTGAGTCGTCCTTGGCTTGAAAGTCGAGGGCAGTGCTGGGAAACTGGTTTCCCTGTTATGGACTGAGCATTTGGGGGACTGTGGGAATGGTGGCACGACCCTGGAGTTCCTCTCGCCTTTCCTGTGGAGAGCGCCTCCTCTTGAGATGCGACGGAACGCCGGGAATTCTTTCCCGACCACGCAGGGAAAGGATCCCTCCTCTCGAGCTAGGAGGCAGAAACGGGTCTCCTCTGGATGTGGGCGGGACTCTCGTGCTTCCTTTCGAGTGGAGACGGGTATGTTGGGGAACTTCTTGAGTTGCAGCAAGGGTGTGAAGGACCCTTTGGAAGTTCCAGAGGTAAGGTGTGATTAGCCTCGAGATACCTCAGCGAAATGGGCCTCATGTCGCCTGGAGGGGAGAACCTCCTGGATTTTCTCGAATTGCGGCAGGTGCTCTCGTCTTACGACGGGACCTCAGGGACCCGCTCTGGTGGCCTCCGGAAAGGCCAGTCCCCATGCGAGTTGCTCGGGCGCATCTCGGAATCCTCTCCATTTGTGCGGGCCTAAGACCTTGTGTGGAGTCGGTGCCTGAACTGAGGATTCCTCTCCAGTGTGCTGACATGGATCTTGGAGTATCTCTCTGGAGTCTCCCCAGGGGAGTAAGTCTTTGTCTCGAGTGGGGGCATGCACGTGCGCTTTCCTCCCGAGCTGCAGCAGCAGTGTCACGGTTCCCTTCGCGTGGATCAAGGGATCTGTGGCTTTCCCTCGAGGCTTTCCCAAAGGGCTGTCCACGTGCCACCGTGGTGTGAGTAGATCCTCGTCCTGAAATTCGAGGCAGTGTAGGGAAACAGGTTTCCCTGGAATGGACTGAGATATCTGGGGGACTCTGGGAATGGTGGCACGACCCTGGAGTTCGCTCGCCTTTCCTGTGGAGAGCGCCTCCCTCTTGAGATGCGACGGAACGCCGGGAATTCTTTCCCGACCATGCAGGGAAAGGATCCCTCCTCTCGAGCTAGTAGGCGGAAACGGGGTTCCTCTAGATGTGGGCGGGACTCTCGCGCTTCCTCTCGAGTGGAG
>NW_017200892.1:0-6861 GCF_001704415.2 Capra hircus | reverse complement strand
GGTTCTGACGTTCCTGTCGTAAGACGAGAGCAACCTGCCGCAACTCGAGAAAATCCAGGAGGTTCGCCCCTCCAGGCGAGATGAGGCCCATTTCTGCTGAGGCGTCTGGAGGCTAATCACATCTAACCTCTGGAACTTCCAAAGGGTCCTTCACACCCTTGCTGCAACTCAAGAAGTTCCCCGACATACCCGTCTCCACTCGAGAGGAAGCAGGAGAGTCCCGCCCACATCCAGAGGAGCCCCGTTTTCCGCCTCCTAGCTCGAGAGGAGGGATCCTTTCCCTGCGTGTTCGGGAAAGAATTCCCGGCATTCCCATCGCAAGTCAAGAGGAGGCGCTCTCCACAGGAAAAGGCGAGAGGAACTCCAGGGTCGTGCCACATTCGCAGAGTCCCCAGATTTCTCAGTCCATTCCAGGGAAACCTGTTTTCCTGGACTGCCTCGACTTTCAAGCGAGGATCGACACACACCACGGTGGCACGTGGGACAGTCCTGCGGAAAGCCTCCTGGGAAAGCCTCGTGGGAAAGCCTCGAGGGAAAGCCCCTGATGCCTTGATCCACGCGAAGGGAAGCGTGACACTGCTGCTACAGCTAGGGAGGAAAGAGCATGTGCATGCCCCCACTCGAGACGAGGACTGACTCTCCTGGGGAGACTCCAGAAGTACCCCAAGATCCATGTCAGCACTGAGAGGAATCCACAGGTTTCGGCACCGACTCCATTCAAGGTCTTAGGCCCCGGCATCGAGGGGAGAGGAATCCCGAGAGGCCCCGAGCAACTCGCATGGTGACTGGCCTTTCCTGAGGCCACCAGAGCGGGTCCCTGAGGTCCCCGTCGTAAGTCGAGAGCACCTGCCGCAACTCGAGAAAATCCAGGAGGTTCTCCCCTCCAGGCGAGATGAGGACCATTTCCGCTGAGGCGTCTCGAGGCTAATCACAGCTAACCTCTGGAACTTCCAAAGGGTCCTTCACACCTTGCTGCAACTCAAGAAGTTCCCTGACTTACCCGGCTCCACTCGAAAGGAAGCACGAGAGTCCCGCCCACATCCAGAGGAGACCCGTTTCTGCCTCCTAGCTCGAGAGGAGGGATCCTTTCCCTGCGTGGTCGGGAAGAATTCCCTGGCGTTCCGTCGCCATCTCAAGAGGAGGCGCTCTCCACAGGAAAGGCGAGAGGAACTCCAGGGTCGTGCCACCATTCCAGAGTCCCCAGATGCTCAGTCCATACAGGGAAACCAGTTTCCCAGCACTGCCTCGACTTTCAAGCCAAGGACGACTCACAACACGGTGGCACGTGGGACATCCCAGTGGGTAAACGTCGTGGGAAAGCCTCGTGGCAAAGCCTCGGTGAGAAAGCCTCCACGGAAAGCCACAGATTCCTGGATCCACGCGAAGGGAAGCGTGACACTGATGCTACAGCTCTGGAGGAAATTGCACGTGCATGCATCCACTAGAGACGAGGACTGACTCACCTGGGAGACTCCAGAAGTACCCCAAGGTCCATGTAAAGCACTGGAGAGGTTTCTCAGGTTCCGGCACCGGACTCCATACAAGGTATAAGGCGCCAGCATCGACGGGAGAGGAATCCCGAGAGGCCCCCCGAGCAACTCGCATGGTGACTGGCCTTTCCTGAGGCCACCAGAGCGGGTCCCTGAGGACCTCGTCTTAAGTCCACAGCACCTGCCGCAACTCGAGAAAATTCAGGAGGTTCTCCCCTTCAGGCGACATGAGGCCCATTTGTGCTGAGGCGTCTCGAGACTAATCACACCTAACCTCTGGAACTTCCAAAGGCGTCTTTCACACCCTTGCTGCAACTCAAGAAGTTCCTCGACATACCCGTTTCCCCTCGAGAGGAAGCACGAGTGTCCCGCCCACATCCAGAGGAGCCCCGTTTCCGCCTCATAGTTCCAAGAGGAGGGATCCTTTCCCTAGGTGGTCGGGTAAGTATTCCTGGCGTTCCCGTCGCATCTCAAGAGGAGGCGCTCTCCACAGGAAAGGCGAGAGGAACTCCAGGGTCGTGCCACCATTCCCTGAGTCCCCCAGATGTCTCAGTCTATTCCAGGGAAACCTGTTTTCCCTGCACTGCCTCGACTTTCAAGCCGAGGATCGACTCACACCACGGTGGCACGTGGGACAGCCCTGTGGGAAAGCCTCTTGGGAAAGCCACAGTAACCTTGATCCACGCGAAGGGAAGCGTGACACTGCTGCTTCAGCTCGGGAGGAAAGCTCACGTGCATGCTCCCACTCGAGACGAGGACTGACTCCACTGGGGAGACTCCAGGAGTTTCACCAAGATACATGTCGGCACTGCAGAGGAATCCTCAGTTTCCAAGCACCGACTCCACACAAGGTCTTAGGCCCCGGCATTAACGGGAGAGGAATCCCAAGAGGCCCCCGAGCAACTCGCATGGGGACTGGCCTTTCCTGAGGCGACCAGAGCGGGTCCCTGAGGTCCCCGTCGTTAATCGAGAGCACCTGCCGCAACTCCAGAAAATCCAGGAGGTTCTCCCCTCCAGGCGAGATGAGGCCCATTTCCGCTGAGGTGTCTCGACGCTAATCACACCTAAACTCTGGAACTTCCAAAGGTTCCTTCACACCCTTGCTTCAACTCAAGAAGTTCCCCAACATACCCGTCGCCACTCGAGAGGAAGCACGAGAGTCCCACCCACATCCAGAGCAGTCCCGCTTCCACCTCCTAGCTCGAGAGGAGGGATCCTTTCCCTGCGTGGTCGGGACAGAATTCCCGGCGTTCCCGTCGCATCTCAAGAGGAGTCGCTTTCCACAGGAAAGGCGAGAGGAACTTCAGAGTCGTACCACCATTCTCAGAGTCGCCCAGATATCTCCGTCCATTCCAGGGAAACCTGTTTTCCCTGCACTGCCTCGACTTTCAAGCCGAGGATCGACTCACACCACGGTGGCACGTGGGACAGCCCTGTGGGAAAGCCTCGTGGGAAAGCCTCATGGGAAAGCCTCGAGGTAAAGCCCCTGATCCCTTGATCCACAAGAAGGGAAGCGTGACACTCCTGCTACAGCTCGGGAGCGCACGTGCATGCCCCCACTCGAGACGAGGACTGACTCCCCTGGGAGACTCCAGAAGTACCCCAAGATCCATGTCAGCACTGGAGAGGAATCCTCAGGTTCCGGCACCGATTCCACACAAGATCTTAGGCCCCGGCATCGAGGGGAGAGGAATCCCGAGAGGCCCCGAAGCAACTCCATGGGGACTGGCCTTTCATGAGGCCACCAGCGCGGGTCCCTCAGGTCCCCTTCGTAAGTCGAGAGCACCTGCCGCAACTTGAGAAAATTCAGGAGGTTCTCGCCTCCAGGCGAGATGAGCCCCATTTCCGATGAGGCGTCTCGAGGCTAATCACACCTAAGCTCTGGAACTTCCAAAGGGTCCTTCACACCCTTGCTGCAACTCAAGAAGTTCCCCAACATACCCGTCTCCACTCGAGAGGAAGCACGAGAGTCCCGCCCACATACAGAGGAGCCCGGTTTCTGCCTCCTAGCTCGAGAGGTGGGATCCTTTCGCTGCGTGGTCGGGAAAGAATTCCCGGCGTTCCCGTCGCATTTCAAGAGGAGGCGCTCTCCACAGGAAAGGCGAGAGTAACTCCAGGGTCATGCTACCATTCCCAGAGTCCCCCAGATGTCTCAGTCCATTCCAGGGAAACCTGTTTTCCCTGTACTGCCTCGACTTTCAAGCCGAGGATCGACTCACACCACGGTGGCACGTGGGACAGCCCTGTGGGAAAGCCTCGTGGGAAAGCGTCGAGGGAAAGCGGCAGATCCCTTGATCCACACGAAGAGGAAGCGTGACCTGCTGCTACAGCTTGGGAGGAATGCGCACGTGCATGCCCCCACTCGAGATGAGGACTGACTCCCCTGGGGAGACTCCAGAAGTAGCCCAAGATCAATGTCAGCACTGGAGAGGAATCCTCACGTTCCAGCACCGACTCCAAGCAAGGTCTTAGGCGCTGGCATCTACGGGAGAGGAATCCCGAGAGGCACTTGAGCAACTCGCATGGGGTCGGCCTTTACTGAGGCCGCCAGAGAGGGTCCCTGAGGTCCCCGTCGTAACTTGAGAGCACCTGCCACAACTCGAGAAAATCCAGGAAGTTCTCCACTCCAGGCGAGATGAGGCCCGTTTCCGTTGAAGCGTCTCGAGGCTAATCACATCTAACCTTGGAACTTCGAAAGGGTCCTCACACCCTTGCTGCAACTCAAGAAGTTCCCCGACATACCCGTCTCCACTCGAGAGGAAGCACGAGAGTCCCGCCCACATCCAGAGGAGCCCCGTTTCCCCCTCCTAGCTCGAGTGGAGGGATCCTTTCCCTGCGTGGTTGGGAAAGAATTCCCTGCATTACCGTCGCATCTCAAGAAGAGGCGCTCTCCACAGGAAAGGCGAGAGGAACTCCAGGGTCGTTCCACCATTCCCAGAGTCCCCCAGATGTCTCAGTCCATTCCAGGGAAATCTGTTTTCCCTGCCACTGCCTCGACTTTCAAGCCGAGGATCGACTCACACCACGGTGGCACGTTGGATAGTCCTGTGGGAAAGCCTCGAGGGAAAGCCACAGGTCCCTTGATCCACGCGAGGGGAAGCGTGACACTGCAGCTACAGCTCGGAAAGAGAGGGCACGTGCATGCCTCACTCGAGACGAGGACTGACTCCTATGGGGAGACTCCAGAAATACCCCAAGATCCATGCCAGCACTGGAGAGGAATACTCAGGTTCCGGCACCGTCTCCACACAAGGTCTTGGGCCCCAGCATCTACGGAGAGGAATCCCGAGAGGCCCCCGAGCAACTCGCATGGGGACTGGCCTTTCCTGAGGCCACCAGAGCGGGTTCTGACGTCCCTGTCGTAAGACGAGAGCACCTGCCGCAACTCGAGAAAATCCAGGAGGTTCGCCCCTCCAGGCGAGATGAGGCCCATTTCTGCTGAGGCGTCTGGAGGCTAATCACATCTAACCTCTGGAACTTTCCAAAGGGTCCTTCACACCCTTGCTGCAACTCAAGAAGTTCCCCGACATACCCGTCTCCACTCGAGAGGAAGCAGGAGAGTCCCGCCCACATCCAGAGGAGCCCCGTTTCCGCCTCCTAGCTCGAGAGGAGGGATCCTTTCCCTGCGTGTTCGGGAAAGAATTCCCGGCATTCCCATCGCAAGTCAAGAGGAGGCGCTCTCCACAGGAAAGGCGAGAGGAACTCCAGGGTCGTGCCACATTCGCAGAGTCCCCCAGATTTCTCAGTCCATTCCAGGGAAACCTGTTTTCCCTGGACTGCCTCGACTTTCAAGCCGAGGATCGACACACACCACGGTGGCACGTGGGACAGTCCTGCGGGAAAGACTCCTGGGAAAGCCTCGTGGGAAAGCCTCGAGGGAAAGCCCCTGATGCCTTGATCCACGCGAAGGGAAGCGTGACACTGCTGCTACAGCTAGGGAGGAAAGAGCATGTGCATGCCCCCACTCGAGACGAGGACTGACTCTCCTGGGGAGACTCCAGAAGTACCCCAAGATCCATGTCAGCCTGGAGAGGAATCCACAGGTTTCGGCACCGACTCCATTCAAGGTCTTAGGCCCCGGCATCGAGGGGAGAGGAATCCCGAGAGGCCCCCGAGCAACTCGCATGGTGACTGGCCTTTCCTGAGGCCACCAGAGCGGGTCCCTGAGGTCCCCGTCGTAAGTGGAGAGCACCTGCCGCAACTCGAGAAAATCCAGGAGGTTCTCCCCTCCAGGCGAGATGAGGACCATTTCCGCTGAGGCTTCTCGAGGCTAATCACAGCTAACCTCTGGAACTTCCAAAGGGTCCTTCACACCCTTGCTGCAACTCAAGAAGTTCCCTGACTTACCCGGCTCCACTCGAAAGGAAGCACGAGAGTCCCGCCCACATCCAGAGGAGACCCGTTTCTGCCTCCTAGCTCGAGAGGAGGGATCCTTTCCCTGCGTGGTCGGGAAAGAATTCCCGGCGTTCCGATCGCATCTCAAGAGGAGGCGCTCTCCACAGGAAAGGCGAGAGGAACTCCAGGGTCGTGCCACCATTCCCAGAGTCCCCCAGATGCTCAGTCCATAACAGGGAAACCAGTTTCCCAGCACTGCCTCGACTTTCAAGCCAAGGACGACTCACAACACGGTGGCACGTGGGACATCCCAGTGGGTAAACGTCGTGGGAAAGCCTCGTGGCAAAGCCTCGTGAGAAAGCCTCCACGGAAAGCCACAGATTCCTGGATCCACCGCGAAGGGAAGCGTGACACTGATGCTACAGCTCTGGAGGAAATTGCACGTGCATGCATCCACTAGAGACGAGGACTGACTCACCTGGGAGACTCCAGAAGTACCCCAAGGTCCATGTAAGCACTGGAGAGGTTTTCTCAGGTTCCGGCACCGACTCCATACAAGGTATAAGGCGCCAGCATCGACGGGAGAGGAATCCCGAGAGGCCCCCCGAGCAACTCGCATGGTGACTGGCCTTTCCTGAGGCCACCAGAGCGGGTCCCTGAGGACCCCGTCTTAAGTCCACAGCACCTGCCGCAACTCGAGAAAATTCAGGAGGTTCTCCCTTCAGGCGACATGAGGCCCATTTGTGCTGAGGCGTCTCGAGACTAATCACACCTAACCTCTGGAACTTCCAAAGCGTCTTTCACACCCTTGCTGCAACTCAAGAAGTTCCTCGACATACCCGTTTCCCCTCGAGAGGAAGCACGAGTGTCCGCCCACATCCAGAGGAGCCCCGTTTCCGCCTCATAGTTCCAGAGGAGGAGGTGGATCCTTTCCCTAGGTGGTCGGTAAGTATTCCTGGCGTTCCCGTCGCATCTCAAGAGGAGGCGCTCTCCACAGGAAAGGCGAGAGGAACTCCAGGGTCGTGCCACCATTCCC